>NC_084566.2:21889124-22189124 GCF_033978685.3 Nerophis lumbriciformis | reverse complement strand
AGGATTTTCTGCACCTGTGACTTGTCCTTGTCGGATACCAGCAAACAAGAACAATTCACAGTCGCAGGCCGATGACAAGTCGTTTATGTATACTAGAACCAAGACGTCACTTTCGTCACTTGATTGACATTCACGGCACCCGAGGGTCTTGTGAGATGACGCTGGCTGCTGTGAGCTCATTGTTAAGAAATAATGACCAACAGGAAGGCGAGAAACAATTTTTATTTCACAAGACTCTCGCACCGTAGCTGCCGTCAAAACTCTGAAGACCGACTGCACAGTTCCTGTCTTCACCTTCACCTTCCCAATGCCGTCACCACAGCTTGATTTCCCCTTAGGGGTGATGGATGGCTGAGTAACACTTTTTAGCTGCAGCCGGCCCCCGTGGCTCCCACTACCTCCCCTCTGTTGCAAGTTTTTGGGATAATATGTAACATGTTTATGTGTGCTATGGCTATGAGTTTTTTTTTTATTGGCCTCAGTCTGGACCCCGTCCCAGGAGTCCAGCCTTTGACTGAATATTTTTTTACTCTTCCCCCCTTCCCCAATATCACCTCTTTCCCACCTTTTTTTGAAAGGGGTGCTGGATCCCTTTTCGGTCTCCCTGTAATCTTGAATGGGATTGTGCTGAAAATCTAATTTCCCGTCGAGGATTGATAAAAGTACTATCTAATAAAAGCGCTGCTTCATCCTGCCAGCGCTAACAAAATAAGAGTCTCAGAAAGTTGCCGTGCACAAGCTGGCAAGCTACGTGTATAAAAGTGTATAAAAAGAAGTATGGAAGCTGGACAAATAAGGTGCCAAAAAACCAACCACTTTCATGTGGTATTGGACAGAAAAGAGGACTTTTTTCATTTATTGTGGTAATGTCAGAAAATAAAAGAGTAATGGTTGAAAACAACAAAATAAGCAATCACATTCCTAAATATAAACACCCCAATGACACTGCAAACTTGTGTTCTTGGTGATCTGCATCAATTTAGTAACGTGTCATCAAAGAGTAAAAATGCATTTCTTTTTTCAATATGTATCATAACAAAAAGGGTAATATTAAAAAAATGGATATATGTTGATAGTCCAACTCATACTGACTGGTACACACGAGCTATAGAGATGATATCAGTAGAAAAAAAACTGCATTTAGTTTAGATAATAATGAGTCACATATTGGAATATGGGATCCATTATTGAAATTTTTTTTAACTATTAAATGAACCTAAAATATGACTTATTTTATCTTTGTGGAAAATATTGGACACCATGTGTTGTCAAGCTTATGAGATGTGATGCAAGTGTAAGCCACCATGACACTATTGTTCATTTTTTTAATGTTTTTAAATTTTTTTTTATAAATGGCTGTGATGATAATGTAAATTAGGGATTTCTAATCACTGCTATGTTGGAATTCTTATTAATATTGATACTGCTGTTGCTTGTGAACGTCTCTGCTTGTGGTGGGTTCTCCGGAGCCCGATAGATCTGTCTTGAGCCCGGGATACAGGGTTGAGCAAATTTTTATTGACATACACAAGTATGGATTGCTTTTGCTTTTGCTTTCTCTCTCTCTCTCTCTCTCTCTCTCTCTCTCTCTCTCTCTCTCTCTCTCTCTCTCTCTCTCTCTCTCTCTCTCTCTGTGCGTCACGGCCCCGGCCGCTGCTAATAAAGGCGACAGGTGATTAGATAACCAGCCCCAGCTGGGGCAATCTACTCACCTGCCGCTGGCTTCGACGCCGGGCCATACACACCCAATTCCTGCAGGAAGCGCGCCGACCACACCCTCCTCCACATTGATATTATTCATTTTTGTTTGACTACTTTTGGATTGTTTTGTGTCATGTTTGTGTGTCTTCTAAATTGCTCTGTTGCTTGCTATTCTGAATGTTGCTGGGCCGGGTTTGGTTTTGGAATTGGAATTGTATTATTTTGGTATTATTGTGTATTATTTTGTTGGCTTGAGATAGGCTCCGGCACCCCTTGCGACCCCAAAAGGGACAAGCGGTAGAAAATGGATGGATGGATGATTAATTAAAAAAAAAAAACAGCTCTAAAGACCGACTGCGTTCCTGAGTTCCTGTCTTCACAATAAAAGCGCTGCTTCATCCTGCTTGCGCTAACAAAATAAAAGTCTCAGAAAGCTGGCCTGCAAGCTACGGGGTTTGCCGCCAATGTATTTCTTGTAAAGTGTATAAAAAGGAGTATGGAAGCTGGACAAATAAGATGCCAAAAACAACCACTTTCATGTGGTATTGGACAGAAAGGAGGACTTTTTTTTACTACTTAGGTATAAAATACTAAAGGGTCTAGCTCTAGCCTATCTTGTCGATTGTATTGTACCATATGTCCCGGCAAGAAATCTGCGTTCAAAGAACTCCGGCTTATTAGTGATTCCCAGAGCCCAAAAAATGTCTGCGGGCTATAGAGCGTTTTCTATTCAGGCTACAGTACTCTGGAATGCCCTCCCGGTAACAGTTAGAGATGCTACCTCAGTAGAAGCCTTTAAGTTAAAGTTAAGTTAAAGTACCAATGATTGTCACACACACACTACGTGTGGTGAAATGTGTCCTCTGCATTTGACCCATCCCCTTGTTCACCCCCTGGGAGGTGAGGGGAGAAGTGGGCAGCAGCGGTGGCCACGCCCGGGAATCATTTTTGGTGATTTAACCCCCAATTCCAACCCTTGATGCTGAGTGCCAAGCAGGGAGGTAACAGGTCCCATTTTTATAGTCTTTGGCATGACTCGGCCAGGGTTTGAACTCACAACCTACCGATCTCAGGGCGGACACTCTAACCACTAGGCCACTGAGTTGGTCCCATCTTAAAACTCATTTGTATACTCTAGCCTTTAAATAGACCCCCTTTTTAGACCAGTTGATCTGCTGTTTCTTTTCTTTTCTCCTCTGTCCCCCTCTCCCTTGTGGAGGGGGAGACACACAGGTCCGGTGGCCATGGATGAAGTGTTGGCTGTCCAGAGTCAAAACCCGGGGTGGACCGCTCGCCTGTGCATCGGTTGGGAACATCTCTGCGCTGCTGACCCGTCTCCGCTCGGGATGGTCACCTGCTGGCCCCACTATGGACTGGACTCTCACTATTATGTTAGATCCACTATGGACTGGACTCTGACTATTATGTTAGATCCGCTATGGACTGGACTTTCACAATATTATGTCCGACCCACTCGACATCCATTGCATCCGGTCTCCCCTAGATTGGGGTTGGGGGGGGTTACTCACATCTGCGGTCCTCTCCAAGGTTTCTCATAGTCATTCTCATCGACGTCCCACTGGGTTGTGAGTTTTTCCTTGCCCTTATGTGATGTCGTTGTGACTTGTGCAGCCCTTTGAGACACTTGTGATTGAGGGCTATATAAATAAACATTCATTGATTGATTTTTCTCCTCCATTTCAAATAGCAGACGTTATCAGCACTGTCTGATTCCAATCAGTGTCATCAGAATTGTCATGTCTGTGTGATCATGTTTTGTTTTAGTCATGTTCGGTTTTGTTTTTGGACTTTTTGTGCACTCTTGTTTGTTTTGTCACCATAGCAACCATTAGTTTCACCTGGTTCACATCCTCATGTCACGCACCTGTCTCACGTTTTCACATTTTGAGTCACGCACCTGCTGTCACTAATCATGTCACTATTATTTAAGCTTCGAGTTGCCACGCTGTCTTTCTGGCGACATCACTCTCTACACACCCTTGTTGATATCCATGCTGCTCTTTTTCATGTCCTTTTCTCGTTCCAAGTAAGTTCTCTTTATTCAGGCCATAGTTTGCAAGTTTTGTTTTTTCCATAGTTCTGACTTCGTGCTAGTGTTTTATTTTCATAGCCACGTGTTGTACCTCCGCTGTGAGCGCCTTTTGAGTGTTAATATTAAAAGATGTCATTACCTTCACGCCATGTCCGGTCCAAGTTCACTTGCATCTCGGGAAAACAACCACTCCATAGTCCACGTCCTGACAAGAATCAGGTAATACACCAACTTATATTCTTGTCTTCATGAAAGAAATCAAATCAAATCAAATCAACTTTATTTATAAAGCACATTTAAAATTTACCACAGGGGTAGCCAAAGTGCTGTACAATGAACAGGTTAAAAGATAAAACGAGTACCGAGCAAACACAACACAACACAAACAGAACACGATAAAAAATAAATAATTAAAATAGAATTAATAAAAACATAAAAACATAAAAACAGGATCACAGCAGGTGTATTATGGGGCGCCATTGCAGGATGGATATCACTCAGTGTTAAAAGCCATGGAATAAAAGTATGTTTTTAAGAGAGATTTAAAAACAGGAAGAGAGGAGGCTTGTCTAACACTCAGGGGTAGGTCGTTCCAGAGCTTGGGAGCAGCAACGGCGAAAGCTCTGTCACCTCTAAGCTTCAGCCTTGTGTCAGGGACCGTCAACAGCAGCTGATCGGCTGATCTTAAGGATCGGGTGGGGCAGTAAGGCTGAAGGAGGTCGGAGAGATAGGTTGGCGCGAGGTTGTTTAGACATTTAAAAACAAATAGAAGGAGTTTAAAATTGATTCGGTAACGCACAGGGAGCCAGTGAAGGGACGCTAAAATAGGGGTGATGTGCTCACGTCTGCGGGTCTGTGTTAGCAGACGAGCAGCAGAGTTCTGCACGAGCTGCAGGCGGGCGAGGGAGGCCTGGCTAATGCCTACATACAGGGCATTACAATAATCAAGACGAGTCGAGATAAAGGCGTGGATTAATTTCTCAAGATCATGTCTTGATAGAAGCGGTTTCACTTTCGCTATTTGGCGTAATTGATAAAAGCTTTTTTGAACGACGCTGCTGATTTGTTTTTAGAATTTAAAATCTGAGTCAAACTTTACCCCCAGGTTTGTGACAGAGTCGCTGAGATACGGGGTCAGAGTGCCGAGGTCAACGTTGGGGGAGGGAGAGCGACTTGGACCGAACAACATAACTTCTGTTTTATCTTCATTTAGGCTCAGGAAATTAGCTGAAAGCCAGACTTTGATGTCGTGCAGGCAGTCAATAAGACGTTGAACCGTGTTATTTTGTGCCATGGGAAAATAAATCTGGCAATCATCGGCATAAAAATGAAATGCAATACAGTACTTCCTAAAAATAGAACCAAGGGGGAGAAGGTAAAGCGCAAATAAAATTGGGGCAAGGATTGAGCCCTGGGGGACCCCATGTGGTAAAGGAGCTGTGGACGACATAAAACTGTCTACTTTTACACAAAAACTCCTGTCGGTTAGGTACGACCGGAACCAGTTGAGGGCGGCGCCCTTAATGCCCACACAGTTCTCAAGACGAGTGATTAAGGTGGCGTGGTCGACGGTGTCGAACGCAGCAGACAGATCTAAAAGCACCAGGACAACATATTTACCAGAATCAGTGGACAGGAGGATATCGTTAAAAACTTTTAGAAGCGCTGACTCTGTGCTGTGGAGGGCTTTAAAACCGGACTGGAACAGCTCAGTGATACCATTATCCTCTAAGAAGGGCAACAACTGACTGTAGACAACCTTCTCTAATATTTTGGAAATGTATGGAAGATTAGAGATAGGTCTGAAGTTAGAGAGGAGAGAGGGGTCGAGGCTGGGTTTTTTAAGTAGAGGTCGTACCACTGCATGTTTAAACTCTACTGGAACTATTCCAGAAGAGAGGCTACTATTGATAATGTTAAGGACACTTGATCCAATAGTAGCAAGTACCTCCTTAAACAGGTGAGGTGGGAGGGCATCTGCAGGAGAACCAGAGGGCTTCATATGACTAACTGTGTCACTTAAAAAAGAAAAGGACACCGGCTCAAACTGATGGAAAACAGAAGAGAAATGCAGGGGAACAGAAGGGTCATATGAAGGCTGAGATAGACTGGCTCTAGTTGACACAATTTTGTCAGTGAAAAAATGGAGACAATTTTCACAGAATTCAAAAGAAGCATCAAAACCAGCAGATTTGGGAGCATCAATGACAGTGTTAATAGTTTTAAACAGAACTCTGGGGTTGTTACAGTTAGAAGATATAATCTGAGATAGATATATATTCATTTCTGCTTTTACAGTCATCTGAAAGGAAAACAGGCTTTCTTTAAAAATGGCAAAGGACACATGCAGCCTGTCTTTTTTCCATTTTCTCTCTGCTCTTCTACATACGCGCCTGGCAGCCCGAGTGACGTCATTCAACCAGGGCTGAGGCATAGCTTTAGAGCGGCGGCATTTGAAAGGCGCGATCGTGTCCAGTGTTTGGAAACAAATAGAGTTGAACCCAGAAACCAACTCTTCAGTATTCAGACACACAGATGCTGCAGAATTATCATCACAAAGAGTCGAAAAAATAGAGGAGAACCGAGCAGGAGACGAAGAATTAAACATGCGAGAGCGTTGGGGCGGTGCGCACAATTTAACTGGACACTGCGTGGCAATATCAAACAGGATCGGCATGTGATCAGAGAACACAGCGTCGCAAATGTCCAAATTAAAAACACACAAACCATACGAGAGCACTAAATCGAGTGTATGCCCGCGTTCATGTGTAGAACCACACACAGACTGTACAAAGTTAAATGAGTCGATTATATTCAGGAAGCTCCTGGAAAGCGGCTCGTCTGGACAGCAGGTGTGAATATTAAAATCACCCACAATAAGGACACGATCATATTTGGGCAGGATTTCAGCCAGAAATTCAGAAAAGTCAGTTATAAAGTCTTTGTGGTACTTGGGTGGTCGATAGATGACGGCACACAGGACGACATCAGAAAGACCCAGTTCAAACATGCACAGTTCGAAGCTTGAAAAGGAGGATTGTAGGCGGATCTGACGGCATTTAAAGTCATTTTTAAAAACGACTGCTAATCCTCCTCCTTTTCGACCGGACGGCCGTGGGGAATTAAAGTAGGAACACTCCGGAGGCAGAAGTTCATTAAGAGGGGCGGACTCACCGGCTCTCAGCCATGTCTCCGTCACACAGAGGAAGTCCAGTCCGCGGGAAGTGAAGAAATCCTTCAGGATAAAAGTTTTGTTTGTCAAAGATCTTGCGTTCACAAGACCGAACCTGGCGGGGGCCAGCACGTCCAAGGCCGCAATTAATCCGGGTGGGGCCCGACACACAGCCCGCAGGTGGCGGTGATCCACCCCGCGCCTCCGGGGGCGGGGACAGCAGGAGCGACGACGGCAAGCTTCTTCCTCCAAACCAACGATAGGAACCAGCCAGGAGCCGATGGGATCGAGCGAGCGTGGGTGCAGGAGGAGACCGGATACCGCACCATTCCTCCTTCGGGGAGCCACGGGAAGCCGGGCCAGGAGTGCCCTAACTTTCACCAGCTGGCCGCCACGTTTACCGCGGCGCCGGAGACGCTTCCGCCGGGGGAGAGGAGCCAGGAGGCGGGAAAGGAAGGCAGGAATCCGGCCAGGTGAAAAAGCTGACTGGGACGTCGAAAAACCAACGTCGAAGTTGATCATATCAGTGGGAGAGGGGCAAAGATCCAACAGTGTTTGGCGGTCATACACAAGCAGTGAGCTGACAGAGACGAAAATAGACGCAAACAACACAAAAACGAACAGAGCTGACAGCAAGAGACGGCAAGCCAAAGCACATACTGGCGCCATCTTGCATCGGGGAAAGGAATCCATATGTGTTAAACATGCTTGTATTATCATTAAACACCTTTTAACTTGTTAACAAAAATGTCTCTTTCATACATAAATAAATAAATGTAAATTATATATACATATATATATATATATAAATGAATCCCTTCGACTTGATCAATTGAAAAGTAGCTCGCCTGCAGAAAAAGTGTGTGCACCCCTGATCTACATGAACTGACACTTAAAGGGCCTGATTTACTAAAGGTTTGCTAAAACACGTGCAAATCTCATAGTAGGGCTGTACAATTAACCAAAATGCACCACATCCGGTCCGACTGTGTTAACAAAATACTATAAAGGTTTCAAAAAAAGTACCTTACAGAACAATAATGTACGTAGAGCACTTATTGATACATTTACACAATTGTTATGCTTTGACCTAAAATACCGGTATGAATTGTCCAAAAGAGAGCAGTCGCAACTTGAGGCTCACGCTTATTTTTCCAGGTCATCTCTACACGACAAGCTCAGAACAAAAGCACATATCTTCCTTCACAATAACAGCGCTGTGCGCAACATCCGGTTGACTGCACTAACAAAATAAAGGTTTCAGAAAAGTGCCTCATACAAGCAAAATGTACAAACCCCGTTTCCATATGAGTTGGGAAATTGTGTTAGATGTAAATATAAACGGAATACAATGATTTGCAAATCATTTTCAACCCATATTCAGTTGAATATGCTACAAAGACAGCATATTTGATGTTCAAACTGATAAACATTTTTTTTTTTTTGCAAATAATCATTAACTTTAGAATTTGATGCCAGCAACACGTGACAAAGAAGTTGGGAAAGGTGGCAATAAATACTGATAAAGTTGAGGAATACTCATCAAACACTTATTTGGAACATTCCACAGGTGAACAGGTAAATTGGGAACAGGTGGGTGCCATGATTGGGTATAAAAGTAGATTCCATGAAATGCTCAGTCATTCACAAACAAGGATGGGGCGAGGATCACCACTTTGTCAACAAATGCATGAGTAAATTGTTGAACAGTTTAAGAAAAACCTTTCTCAACCAGCTATTGCAAGGAATTTAGGGATTTCACCATCTACGGTCCATAATATCATCAAAGGGTTCAGAGAATCTGAAGAAATCACTGCACGTAAGCAGCTAAGCCCGTGACCTTCGATCCCTCAGGCTGTACTGTATCAACAAGCGACATCAGTGTGTAAAGGATATCACCACATGGGCTCAAGAACACTTTAGAAACCCACTGTCAGTAATTACAATTGGTCGCTACATCTGTAAGTGCAAGTTAAAACTCTCCTATGCAAGGCGAAAACCGTTTATCAACAACACCCAGAGACACCGTCGGCTTCGCTGGGCCTGAGCTCATCTAAGATGGACTGATACAAAGCAGAAAAGTGTTCTGCGGTCTGACAAGTCCACATTTCAAATTGTTTTTGGAAACTGTGGACGTTGTGTCCTCCGGACCAAAGAGGAAAAGAACCATCCGGATTGTTATAGGCGCAAAGTTGAAAAGCCAGCATCTGTGATGGTATGGAGGTGTATTAGTGCCCAAGACATGAGTAACTTACACATCTGTGAAGGCACCATTAATGCTGAAAGGTACATACAGGTTTTGGAGCAACATATGTTGCCATCCAAGCAACGTTACCATGGACGCCCCTGCTTATTTCAGCAAGACAAGGCCAAGCCACGTGTTACATCAACGTGGCTTCATAGTAAAAGAGTGCGGGTACTAGACTGGCCTGCCTGTAGCCCAGACCTGTCTCCCATTGAAAATGTGTGGCGCATTATGAAGCCTAAAATACCACAACGGAGACCCCCGGACTGTTGAACAACTTAAGCTGGACATCAAGCAAGAATAGGAAATAATTCCACCTGAGAAGCTTAAAAAATGTGTCTCCTCAGTTCCCAAACGTTTACTGAGTGTTGTTAAAAGGAAAGGCCATGTAACACAGTGGTGAACATGCCCTTTCCCAACTACTTTGGCACATGTTGCAGCCATGAAATTCTAAATTAATTAATATTTGCCAAAAAAAAAAAAAAGTTTATGAGTTTGAACATCAAATATCTTGTCTTTGTAGTGCATTCAATTGAATATGGGTTGAAAAGGATTTGCAAATCATAGCATTCCGTTTATATTTACATCTAACACAATTTCCCGACTCACATGGAAACGGGGTTTGTACTTAGTGTTACGTACGACGGGGGAAGGAGACGGCACCACGGCAGGAATCAGTTCAACAGGTTTATTGAACTTCTTGATGAATGTGTGGGAGGTGTATGCTACTTTAAGTGATAGGTGCAAGACAATGTGTAGAATTAACCATATAAATGTTACCAGGGTTTGTTGTCTGTGCGTGTTGAATGTATCCTTCGTCAGACCAAAGGGGCAAGGCGGGAAGGCAGTCTGTGGGCAGGCAAGCAGTTGGGGGCTGGAGAGAAGCAATGATGTCCGTGTCCAAGCAGGGGTCGAGGACCGGGGAAGGCAGAGGGAGGTCGAGATATACAACTCGATCACGGAAGACGGGGAATGTACTGCGGGAGACACAATGAACATAAACAGGGGAACAGGGAAGGGCACAGAGAAAGAAAGAAAGTACGAGGAAGGGAAGCCAGAGACGGGATGCTTACTGCGAGAGTGAACTACGTTCCGGCAAAGGATCTTCGGGTCTACTGGTCTTTATGCTGCCTGCCCTCATTAGTCCCAGGTGCGCTGATTAGTGATTGCCTGCAGCTTTGCCGGCGCGTGGCCGTGATGCGGCCAGAGCAAGCAGGGGCGTGTCCTGGCGTGCTGCCAGCGGAGGTGCCGGCAGAGCTTGCCGCAGATGACATGCGGGATTGTGCCCGAGCCGTGACCCTTAGAGCATTTATTGATACATTTATGCAATTATTATGCTTTGACCTAAAATACTGGTCAAAGTTGTCCAAAGATGTATTGCACCAAAAAATGGGAGGATTTTTGCATTAAATTAACAAACATTTTATAAAATGTTATTTGACACAAAAACCACACTCTATGGTGATGAAATAATTGTAACAGGTAAAAAACTGGATTAAAACCAATTAAAACGCAAAATCTTATGAAAATCTGTACCTTGGCTTTCGTACCATTTGTTTTTTATAGAACATTTCTGTTAAATGTTTGCCTGTACATGGCCAAACATTGCGCCGAACAGACTACCGTATTTTTCGGACTATAAGGCGCACTTAAAATCCTTTCATTTTCTCAAAACACGACAGTGCGCCTTGTAACCCGGTGAGCCTAATGTACGGAATAATTTTGGTTGTGCTCACCGACCTCGAAGCTATATTATTTGGCACATGGTGAAATGATAAGTGTGACCAGTAGATGGCAGTCACACATAAGAGATACGTGTAGACTGCAATTTGACTCAAGTAAACAACACCAACATTTTATTTGTTCCATTGAAAATATAGAACATTACACACAGCGTTCAAAAATCGATCAAAATGTTTTAGTACAACTTTGGTAAGCTATGAAGCCGCACCGCTAGATGGATTGTACTGTGCTTCAACATACCAGTATTATTATATGACACAGCCATCGTCGGGTGCATCAGGGACGGCAGAGAGGAGGAGTTTTGAAGGCTGGTGAGGGACTTTGTTGTCTGGTGCCACAGGAACCTCTTGCAGCTCAATCCGTCAAAGACCAAGGAGCTGGTCATTGACTTTGGGAGGACGAGTCCAATAATAATAATAATAATAACTGGGATTTATATAGCGCTTTTCTAAGTACCCAAAGTCGCTTTACATGTGGAACCCATCATTCATTCACACCTGGTGGTGGTAAGCTACTTTCATAGCCACAGCTGCCCTGGGGTTGACTGACAGAAGCGTGGCTGCAATTTGCGCCAACGGCCCCTCCGACCACCACCTATCATTCATCATTCAGTTCACCGGTGTGAGTGGCACCGGGGGCAAAGGGTGAAGTGTCCCGCCCAAGGACACAACGGCAGCGATTTTTTTTTTGGATGGAAGAGGCGGGGAGCGAACCTGCAACCCTCAGGTTTCTGGCACGGTTGCTCTACCCACTACGCCATGCCGCCCATGATGGCATAGGCGTCCAAGGTCACAACCTATTGTGATTGAGGGAGTCGAGGTACAGACCGTGGACTCATTCAAGTACCTCGGGGTGTGGGTGGACAATAAGCTGGACTGGACTGTTAACACGGACCACTTGTACAGGAAAGGACAGAGCAGGCTGTACTTCCTGAGGAGGCTGCACTCCTTCAACGTCTGTAAAAAAAAACTCTTGTGAATGTACTACCAGTCTGTGGTTGCCAGTGTTCTGTACTACATCGTAGTGTGCTGGGGGGGCAGTACATCTAAGAAGGACAGCTCCAGACTGGAGAAACTGATCAGGTGGGCCGGTTCTACAATCGGAATAAAACTGGACTCACTGGTGACGGTGGCAGAGAAGAGGACTGTGGAAAAACTAGTGAGCATCCTGGATGATGCCAGTCACCCTCTGCATACCGTTGTCAGTAGCCAGAGGAGCCTGTTCAGTGCTAGACTGCTTCATCCCAAGTGCAGGACTGATAGACTAATAAACTCCTTTGTCCCACATGTCATTAGACTGTACAACTCCTCTCTGGGAGGGAGGGGGGGTACTAGGATGACAGGGGATGCAAAACAATAACAGTGCAATACTTTTTCATAACATGGTCACGACTGTCTAGTTTCTCTTGTTATATTCTTATTTTACTGTTATATTTGGATTCTCATTTTTGCTTTTTATTTTTATTATATTGTAATATTTTTCTATTTTTCTATTCCATTTACCGTATTGTTCGGACTATAAGTCGCAGTTTTTTTCATAGTTTGGCCGGGCTCCAGTGCAACTTATATATGTTTTTTTCCTTCTTTATTATGCATTTTCGGCATGTGCGACTTATACTCCGGTGCGACTTATACTCCGAAAAATACGGTATATCCCCCTTATTTACTTTTTAAATTCGATCTCAATTCTGTACACTGCTGCTGGAATTTTAATTTTCCTGAGGGAACTCTCCTGAAGGAATCAATAAAGTACTATCTATCTATCTTTCTATCTATCTATCTATCTATTTATCTATCTATCTATCTATCTTATTATGGTGTGTGTATAAGGTAAGACACATTATCTGGCGTTTTGTTTCGCAATATTATGCAAAAGCAACTTTTCCTACCTTCTGGTACCTGCTGATCTGTATTTGTGATTTGCATAAGAAATTAACATTTGCGCACCTCCGCCTTTGTAGTCCGTGGCGACGCCGTAGTCGATAAGCTTCTTCTTTTTCTCTCTCTTCTTGTTATGGGACATTCATCCTCCGCTGTTGCCATTTCTAATATAAAGTAGTGTAAAGTTCTTACTTATATCTGTCAGTAAACTCGCCATGAAAACGCTAAAAACTACCGGTGTAGTGAGTTTACATTATTCACCCAAGGAACTTTAGTTATTAATTCCGGCGTTGTTGTAGCACCAGTGAGCCACGGATGAGGAGATGCTGCTCCGTTATTGATTTAAGTAAAGTCTGAATGTCATTAAAACAGTTAGCTCCATCTTTTGACACTTCTTCCACTCCCGTCCTTGCACGCTACACCGCTACAACAAAGACGACAGAGAAATGACGCTACAGAAAGTGAGCCACGTAAATAAGACCGCCCACAAAACGGCGCATCCTAAAGCGACTGTCAGAAAGCGGCTTGAAGATGATCTGTAAAACATCATCTATGCAACATTTTGACCAAAGAACCACCATTACATGTTATGTAGACCACAAGGAAGTGTTTTACATTTAGAAAAAAAAACAATAATATGACTCCTTTAATGCGCCTTATAATCCAGTGCGCCTTACATATGAAAATAGACCTGAATAGACCCGCTCGTCGACAGTGCGCCTTATAATTCGGTGCGCCCTATGGTCCAGAAAATACGGTAGTTTGTTCGCCAGTGTATCATATTCTTATGGGAGAAATCGCTTTGGTTTTTGTACTGTTCTGTCTTGGGCTGACCTTTTGGAAAGTATTAGTAATGTAAACCGACGACAACCATTCTCACCTCCAGTCAGTGAGTAGGAATCAATGCCACAGTGGCTGCGTGCTGTGTGTACCACTACATCATCCCTTTGACAAGCAGCTAGAATGGGCTTTTTTTTCTTTCTAAAACTTCAAGGATTTTCTTTGGGACAACACCTATTTTGTGGAAACTCCTTCCGCAATCCCAGATGCTTTGCAACCTCGAGGGGAACGAGGGGGGGGGTGAGAGGGGATGAGGCGTGAGCCGCCAGCAAATATGTAACAGGAGACGATGTAGCGAGAGAGAGAGAGAGGCTAGCCTGGTGCGTTATGGAGAGGCCCGAGCAAAGATTACCAGATGTTCACCCGGTCCGGCCGCCATATGTGGACCGCACGCTGAACGTAGGCACCGATTGGTTTGAGGAGCGTGAACCTTTGACCTCTCGTCAGCCGCAGTAGAGAGGCGACCGTGAAGCCCACGCACCTTCAGGAAAACGTTGCGTCTCTCAATCAGCAATCCCCTTTTAACGTAGGAATCCATGCACTCCGCCTGCTTCCAATTAAAGCATTGAATATCAAAGCCGTCGCTCCCATTTTAATCTGCATTCTTTACGTGTTTATTTGGATGAGGAATTTGTGGGTGGAGCCCTCTGCTAATTGGTATGGGAAACTTGCACCTGTGGTAGACCGATGTTTTGAGAAGTCAGAAGCGTCGAATATTTGCGTTCTGTCCTTTCGGTGAGGAGCCTGACTTTGTGTGAAAAACAATTCCAGACGGCATGTGATGTGGAAGATTTTCTGGAACAATACGGCCGCGCGGTGGTTAGGAGTTTTCCAGGATTGGATTTCAAAGGCTCATATAATTTGTCAGTCATCGTGAACCCTTTAACCATGCATTCCCTCTTCGATACCAACCGAAAAGGCTTTTTTCCCCCCCTTTCATATCGGTGGCACCAGTTGCTGTAATGTAGTCATGTCTGCTCTGCGATGGATGATGTCATGCGCTCGTGCGACAGCCAAGCATTTTGCTCATTTGCATTGCTAATGAGGCTGGTTGCACTGCATTCATGGACAGCTACTCAGAGCATTTGGAGGCCATACTGCCAAAATAAATCCAAAAATATGACCCTAAATCACGGGACAGCCCTAATATTAAGGAGAACTACGGTAAGACAAACAGTTGCCTGTTTATTTTAATATAATAACATAAATCAAACGTTTTATTTGAGGAATTTACATATGGCTTCTCTCAGGGGTGATCTCTTGATTATTTACTAATTAATTTAGGTTATTATAACTAAGAAGAAAAACATATTCAGTGTAAGCCTGGGCCCCTAGAGAGGGGGTCCAGACTGAGGCCAAGGGAAAAAAACAAAAAAAAACTCATAGCCATAGCACACATCAACATGTGTGCAAGAGGGAAACATCAAAGAACACAAAAGAAATGAAAGACATTAAAATAGCAGAGCTGATACAACCAGCTGCCACTCCAGCAGTGCCATTTTTTTTACATACTGCTACAAAAGTAAAACAAACAAACAAAAAAAAACCCACAAATACACTGTGGTGGTCTCTGCGGTGTTCCACGCCATCGTCTGCTGGGGTGGGGGGAGCATGGCCAGAACCAAGGAGCAGACCCAACAAAGCAACCAAGAGAGCCGACTCCACCCTCGGCCGCCCACTAACTCTCAGTCAGTGTCCAGTCTGCATGGATGAGCGAGGATGCGTCTAAGGCAGTGGTTCTTAACCTGGGTTCGATCAAACCCTAGGGGTTTGGTGAGTCGGCCTCAGGGGTTCAGCGGAGCCTCCGCCGCGGAGGTCAAGACATACCTGACTCATCGTGTAAATAAAAACTTCTCCCTATCGGCGTACTATGGATACCCCCGAACAATGTTCCCTCTAATTTTCCATCTGATTTGCAGGTGTGTAATTTGTTGTGAGTTTATGCAGTGTTGGTTTTGTTCTTTGGACAAGGTGATGTCCATGCACGGTTCATTTTGTGCACCAGTAAAAAAAACATATAACTTTGTCTTGAATTGGAAAAAAACAACATTTTATTTTTGACTAAAGAAGGGTTCGGTGAATGCGCATATGAAACTGGTGGGGTTCGGTACCTCCAACAAGGTTAAGAACCACTGTTCTATATTGTGTTTTGGAAAAAGGTTGTCATAAACGTTACTTAATTCATAAAAAAAAAAAAAATACAAAAGAAAACACATTGTTATGCATATGTAAATGTATTCAGTTATAAAATGTGAGTGTGAAAAAAATAAAAAATAAAAAAATAAATAAAATAAAAAAATTAAATAAAATGTGAGTGTGAATGTTGTTTGTCTATCTGTGTTGGCCCTGTGATGAGCTGGTGACTTGTCCAGGGTGTACCCCGCCTTCTGCCCGAATGCAGCTGAGATAGGCTCCAGCACCCTCTGCAACCCCGAAAGGGACAAGCGGTATAAAATGTATGGGATGGACGGGAAACATTCATTCACTTTCTTCTTTCCTTCATGGATCTAAACTTTACCGCTGTCTGTATTTTTTTCTACATTTTTATTGTAATATTTATTTAGAATGTGTTTGTTCTATTTTTGGCCAAAGTAAGACAAAGAAAACAATCTGAAGTTGTCTTTATTTTTTTGTTTTAATGCCATGATTTTAATAGTCCGGCCCGCGTGTGCACAGATTTTCCTCCATGAGCTAAAATGAGTTTGACACCCCTGCTATAGATTCACTCATGTAAACAGAAGCATATTCCTTTATTAGAGGAATTCAATGTCCACATATGGTACAGTTGGCGTTCCACATATATCATTCCCTTTTACTTGAGTGTTTTATGCAGCTGCACCTTTTTCCTCACATTACTCATCAATATAAACACAATCATTGTCATTTAAAATCCTTAATAATTCCAATAATGCCTATTTGCCACTGATTTAGTCGAGGAAATTACACGGCGTTCCTCAGGGGTCACTTGTCAGTCCTGCACTAAACCGTTTTGTTGGTCAAAAAATGGATGGATAATTTATACTATTATACAGACTATTTTTCTTGCCTTGTGACTTCACTAACATAAATTCCAACTCTTCCACAGCCAAAGTCTTGGGAAATCATTCCATCTGGACTTGCAAACCTGCACAACACTATTACAGACTGTGAGTCTACCAATACAATATGGCTTGTTTCAACTGAAGGTCGCTGGAAAAAGCAATTTATTTCTTATCTCAATCAGACCTTGAAGTCATTTCATCTCGGACACTCCTCGTTGTTCTCTTAGTTGACTCATTTCAAAATAAACTGCAGTGTTTTCCCTCATGCAGCTGCAAAACTCCCTAGCAATAAACCAATCAGTTTGAGCGTCCTTTCCCACTCAAAGCCAAGTATCACCTTGATTTCAAACGCTAAATTCACTAAATGAAGCCTAATGTCCACCCCCATTATGACCATGTGTGCGTTTACATCGCATGTGAGGCGGATCCATAATGACATTCCCTCCTGTCGAGAGAGAGAGAGGTGGCGGGATCTCCGAGCCTGTATCTGCATCTATATATACGGCCAAGTGCGTCACTCACCTCCTCTGTGGTTTTTCGGGGACGAGAGGCACGTCTTTAAGTTGCCGTGCTGTTCTGTCATTAGTGGCGCGCTTTCATCTTTCTAATTATAAGTCTCCATCATTAGGCACTGCTCACATGTGCAGGAACAGGAACATTCCATGAGGTCCCAAGTCATTTACCTCCTTCCGAGGGCCAGAGTCCTCTACAGTGGACATTTTTTTTCAGTCTGTTTCTTTTTGTCACAGTTAGAAATAGAAAAATAGCCCTGCGGAGGACGTTGGTTCTTAAAGGCCTACTGAAACCCACTACTACCGACCACGCAGTCTGATGGTTTATATATCAATGATAAAATCTTAACATTGCAACACATGCCAATACGGCTTACTAAAGTGCAATTTTAAATTTCGCGCGAAATATCCTGCTGAAAACGTCTCGGTATGATGACGCCTGCGCGTGATGTCACGGATTGTAGAGGACATTTTGGGACAGCATGGTGGCCAGCTATTAAGTCGTCTGTTTTCATCGCAAAATTCCACAGTATTCTGGACATCTGTGTTGGTGAATCTTTTGCAATTTGTTCAATGAACAATGAAGACAGCAAAGAAGAAAGCTGTAGGTGGGAAGCGATGTATTGCGGCAGGTGTTGTGCCGGATAACGCACCCCCGCCGTAGAATGCACCCCCTGACTGTTGTGCCGGATAACACAGCCGGTGTTTCATTGTTTACATTCCCGGAAGATGACAGTCAAGCTTTACCATTGGCCTGTGGAGAACTGGGACAACAGAGACTCTTACCAGGAGGACTTTGAGTTGGATACGCAGACGCGGCACCGTGAGTACGCATGCAGCTGCGGCTTCCAAACATTTGATCGCTTGCCCGTACGTGCGTGCCGCTATGTGCACGTCACGTACGTAACTTTGGGGACTTTGGGGAAATATATGTGCTGTATGAACTTTGGGGAGGTGAACGGTACTTTGGGCTGTGGGATTGAGTGTGTTGTGCAGTTTGAGTTGTATTGGCGGGTTATATGAATACAAGGCCCTACCTTGTATTGGGTCACATCAACAGTGTACAAAACGGGTTATTTTCTGGCGCAATAAAAAAAAAAATTAAAACGCATCAGCAATTAAAACCTATCTTATATGGTACTGTCAAAATTAAAATAGCAAAAAACATATTAAAAGAAGTGAAAGAATAAAATATTTGAACTCACAATTAGTAGGACCTGCAGTGAGCAGCAGCGGTGTCCGCGCCCGGAATCATTAGCTAGCTGAATTCTGATTGGATACAAACTAAAACTAAAAACACAACACTGGAACGAGCACATGAAGAGAATATGAATATTTTTAGATATTTAGGGAAAGTCAATTTAAAAATAACTGTATCTTTAATTATGATCTGTCACGTGCGGGTTTCGTTCCCCCGGGATGCAGACTGGCCACTCCGGACAGGACGTGCAGGTAGGTTCATAATTTATTCTCAAAAACTCGAACAAGTGCCAAAACAGAAAACAAGCCAGAGGAGAAACGTGCCGATCGCACTGGACGCTAGGGCTACCACTTAGCATGGACTAGAGACAGGCAATACTCACGTAATAGAGGCTTGAAGCAAACAATGAAGCCATGCCGACTGACCGGCAAAGGCAGGATTAAATAGTCCCTCTGATTAGTGCTCGGGAAACAGGTGAGCGTCCCGAGCCCTAATCAGAGACAGGTGGAAACAATAAGTAACCATGGTAACTAAAACAAACTCAAGGGTGCACAAAACAGGAACTAAGGGAGTACAAAACTAACAGAACATAACAAAAACATGATCCGGGCCACGGATTATGGTAAAATAAATGGTAAATAGGTTGTACTTGTATAGCGCTTTTCTACCTTTTTTTTTAAGGAACTCAAAGCGCTTTGACACTATTTCCACATTCACCCATTCACACACACACATTCACACATTCACACACTGATGGCGATCATGACATGATCATGATTTCTGCACATCACTGGTCAAACCCTGCTCCTCTGATTAAGAGACCCAAAGAGCTAAAAGCCCAAATTGTCAGGTTAATGTCCAGGGCAACTTGTAAGGTGTCAGGGACTTATGCAGATCCCTAATACAGATCAGCAGGTACCAGAAGGTAAGAAAAGTTGCTTTTGCATAATATTGCGAAGCAAAACGCCAGATAATATGTCTTACCTTATACACACACCATAATAATACTCCTATGTTGAAGCACAGTACAATCCATTAATCGGTGCGGCTTCATACCTTACCAAAGTCGTACTAAAACATTTTGATAGATTTTTGAGCGCCGTGTGTAATGTTCTATATTTTCAATGGTGTTGTTTACTTGATTCATATTGCAGTCTACACATATCTCTTATGTGTGACTGCCATCTACTGGTCAGACTTATCATTTCACCATGTACCAAATAAAATAGCTTCGAGGTCGGCAAGCACAACCAAAATTATTCCGTACATTAGGCGGGTCGGGTTATAAGGCGCACTGTTGAGTTTTGAGAAAATGAAAGGATTTTAAGTGCGCCTTATAGTCCGAAAAATACGGTAATATGGTAATCATGGACCAAGGCAACAAAAACATGCAATTAAGTTAGAGTTTGACCTTTAGGGAGTGAGATTCACATACGCATTGTCACACAGCCACAATAGCTTGCATCCGTTACATGTCGTTCAGTGCACAAGTAGAGGCGATAGTTGTGGCAACGTGGCTACTGTACCCACAACTTCCTGGCTGAGGAGAACGTTGTCATGCTGAAGCAATCGCTCAACTCACATGAGCTCCAAGGGGTCATCAAGGTCACCCGTTTTTGAAGACATAAATGACATCAAGATGGCCGTGACCAAAGAATCCCGGAAGAACCCTTCCAGGAGCACATGAAGGCGTGGCAGAGAAGTTAAAGTATGATCCGTAAAACAACATCGGAGCCAATAGTTTTATTGGTTTCAATCTAAAACCAGTAATCTGTCATTTTGTATTATTTACCCGTTGTTGTCGCAGTGAATTTGCGTCAAGCGTTTATTCCGCGTCATTTCAGCTGAATGACTGCTAAACAAACGTGACAAGGCCCTTGTTTTATGTTGATGTCATGTTTCACGCCGGGTTAGAGTGTTACTGAGCCGACGGAGCATAAAAAGCACGTTTTGAACCTGTTATGACAGGAAGTCATGGTGCAAATAAGTTATGGGAACGCGAGCAGCCCGACGTCAATCAATATCGATGTTGTCATGGTTACGACTTATCTGATGCCGCGGCAAACCCGAATGACCTGCTTTATTATGAGAGTTCTCTTCACGGCTGTAGATGGTCGGATGAGGTTAGCGTCATTTACCTTCAGCGTAGTGTTATTGCAATAGTTGCCAGATGTCAAATATGTTTATTTTGAAATGCTTATTTTCCAAAAAGTCACAAGCTTTTGTTATGCTTTTCCAACATAACACCTGCTCCCCATGAGGTGTCCCCGGGGAGGCAATAACGGCCGATGATGTGAATTCGCGGGACACGTGTCGCCTTTTTACGGCTCGTTGACAAGCGAAGTTGTACTTGGCGTTGTACTTGGGTTTGGGCGCTGCTTACAAGTCAATCTTATGTAACATTAAAAGTCAGGGAGTCATTGCAAAGGTTTCATCCATCCATTTTTCTACCGCTTGTCCCTTACGGGGTGCTGGAGCCTATCTCAGCTGCAGTCTGGCGGAAGGCGGGGTACACCCTGGACAAGTCGCCACCTCATCGCAGGGCCAACACAGATAGACAGACAACATTCACACTCACATTCACACACTAGGGCCAATTTAGTGTTGCCAATCAACCTATCCCCAGGTGCATGTCTTTGGAGGTGGGAGGAAGCCGGAGTACCCAGAGGGAACCCACGCAGTCACGGGGAGAACATGCAAACTCCACACAGAAAGATACTGAGCGCAGGATCGAACCTTTGTATTGTGAGGCAGACGCACTAACCCCTCTTCCACCGTGCTGCCCTGCAAAGGATGTCTTATGTTATTGCTGCCTCATCAAAATATGTAAAAAATCTTGTCATGTTGTCAAGATAGTTAATTAGATTAGCGCTGTTTTTGCCATGTTCACAGTTTGGTTCAGAATTGAGTAGGAGTGGGTGGATCAATCCATATATCGGAGTTGTATTACCATTTTTTCCGGACCATAGGGCGCACCGAATTATAAAGTGCACTGCCGATGAATGGTCTATTTTTGATCTTTTTTCATATATAAGCAGTGTTGGGTTAGTTACTGAAAACCAGTAACTAGTTACAGTTACTAGTTACTTTATTTCAAAAGTAACTTAGTTACTAACTCAGTTACTTACACCAAAAAGTAATGCGTTACTGTGAAAAGTAACTATTTAGTTACTTATTTTTTTCTTCTTTTTTTTTTTTTAAAGCTCCCATTAATGCCCTTTTAGCCTTCATTTCAGTACTGTTATTGCACTGGAGAATCATACAATCTGTTGATCAACTTGACATGCATTTGCATCACTGAACTCAGAAAGCAATGTGGTCTACATACAACACACAAAGACAAAGATATGTTTCAAAGGGCCAATTTATTTCAGGCCAGAACAAATTGACAAAACTATTTTAAATAGCTGCAACATAATGGCACTTTAACTTTAAGTAGATAGGATCTTTGATCCAAGACACAACTCACATTTAACTAAAATGTTATTTTCTTTGTGCTCGACAAAAGAAAAGTATTGAGAATGTCTCCATGTTAAAAAACTCGACTTCTGGCCTCGCCATGATGTCTTGTTAGTTGTTATGAGAGTAGCGTATGTGTGTGTGTGTGGCCCTTTAAGATATGACAGCATGTGAGGTGAGTGACGTCAGTGAGTGAGTGGGCGAGGGAGGTGAGCGAGCGGCGACAGTGAGTGCGTGCAGGTGCTCTAGCTTGGTGGATGGCTGCGTCCAATAAAGTCACAAAGTTGCAACAAACCGCCGGTCTCGTCATTCACCCTCAGCTGTAAAGACCCACTGCCGGGTAAAGTGAAGGTTGTTAGCGCCGAAGACGTACATAGGCCCTGGAGGAACGTCTCCCCTGCGCTCCTCAACTGCGGTATGGGAGTCCCCCCCACCACGCCCCCACCCACACAAAGCACGCCTCTTCTTTTCCACCGAAGCGCTGCAATAAAACACACTCAGATCTTCTGTTTCTAGCCAATACTACATGAAAAATAACGTAAAATAACGCAGTAACGCATCATGTAGTAACGGTAACTGAGTTACTGAATATAAAAAATAACGCGTTAGATTACTAGTTACCGCCGAAACTAACGGCGTTACAGTAACGCGTTACTTTGTAACGCGTTAGTCCCAACACTGTATATAAGGCACGGATTCATTAAAGGAGTCATATTGATATATTTTTTTCTAAATATAAAACACTTCCTTGTGGTCTACATAACATGTAATGGTGGTTTTTTGGTCAAAATGTTACATAGATGATGTTTTACAGATCATCTTCAAGCCGCTTTCTGACAGTCGCTTCAGGATGCGCAGTTTTGTGGGCGGTCTTATTTACGTGGCTCACCTTCGGCAGCATCTTCTCCCCATCATCTTTGTTGTAGCGGTGTAGCGTGCAAGGACGGGTGTGGAAGAAGTGTCAAAAGATGGAGCTAACTGTTTTAATGACATTCAAACTTTATTTAAATCAATTACAGAGCAGCATCTCCTCATCCTGAAATAACAACAACGCCGGAAATGTGTCCCGTGAACTCTAATAACTAAAGTTCCTTGGGTGAATAATGTTAACTCACTACACCGGTATGTTTTAGCACTTTCATGGGGAGTTTACTGACAGATATAAGTAAGAACTTTACACTACTTTATATTAGAAATGGCAACAGCGGAGGATGAATGTCCCATAACAAGAAGATAGAGAAAAAGAAGAAGCTTATCGACTACGGCGTCGCCACGGACTAAAAAGGCGGAAGCGCGCAATTTTTCAGGATTTATGCAGATCCCAAATACAGATCAGCAGGTACCAGAAGGTAAGAAAAGTTGCTTTAGCATAATATTGCGAAACAAAACACCAGATAATATGCCTTACCTTATACACACACCATAATAATACTGGTATGTTGAAGCACTTCAAGCAGTGCAGCTTCATAACTTACCAAAGTCGTACTAAAATATTTTGATAGATTTTTGAGCGCCATGTGTAATGTTCTATATTTTCAATGGAACATGTAAAATGTTTGTGTTGTTTTCTTGAGTCATATTGCCATCATAGTGCAGTCTACACGTATCTCTTATGTTTGACTGCCATCTACTGGTCACACTTAACATTGATTGGTTGATTGATTGAAACTTTTATTAGTAGATTGCACAGTTCAGTACATATTTTGTACAATTGACCACTAAGTGGTAACACCCGAATAAGTTTTTCAACTTGTTTAAGTCAGGGTCCACGTAATCAATTCATGGTAACATTACACCATGTACCAAATAAAATAGCTTCGAGGTGGGTATGCTCAACCAAACTTATTCCTTACATTAGGCCAGTGGTTCTCAAACTTTTTTTGTCATCCCCCACTTTGGACAAGGGGGAGTTTTCAAGCCCCACCTGCCCCCATCGCCCCAACATAACGCTAATGCCAAGCTTAACATTTTCAAATTTATTGAACATCAAGTAACATCAAGTTGTATACATTCAAACTCAATAACATAACATAACATCAAGTTCAATAATAAATAAAATAACTGTGCAGCTGTGGTATAACTTGCATCAAGTTCAATAATAAATAAAATAACTTGCATCAAGTTCAATAATAAATAAAACAAAAGTGTTATAACTAGCATCAAGTTCAATAATAAATCAAAAAAAGTATTATAACTTGCATCAAGTTCAATAATAAATAAAATAAAAGTGCCACTTTGCAATCTTTGCAACAACGAAAAAAGGAGGAGCTATGCATTTGGCAAGACAGGGCAAGTGACAGCACTTTGCCCCGGGAGAGCCACCTTGCTTCACTGTGAAACAGCACCGCTGTATGATCAGCTCCCATTTCCTCACACAGTGCAGAGAACAGTCGCGCTTTCAGTGGTCGTGTTTTGATCAAATTTACCGCGCTCACAACATCTGTTAAAACCTCATTGAGTTCGGGGCTGAGCTGCCTTGACGCAAGTGCTTCCCGGTGAATGACACAGTGTGTCCAATGCGCATTTGGCGCAACCCTCTTTATTAGAGCCTGCAGCCCGTTTCTTGACCCTGCCATGGTCTGTGCGCCATCACAGCAAAAGCCCACACAGTTTTCACATTTAAAGGTCGTGTTCTTTGATGAAACTGTCCATTATCTTGAACAGCTCATCAGCAGTGGCTCTATTTTTGATGTATTTGCAAAACAGCAAATCCTCGCAGTGACTCGCCATTCACAAAGCGGACGTATGCGATGAACAGTATTGCTGTCAGTAGCTTCGTCCACTTGTAAAGCAAAACGACTTTCTTTTAATGTGTCGACGAGTTGTTCCTCAAGATCACTTGCAATGTCGCATATACGTCTCGCAACTGTGTCGTTTGACAGTGGGACAGCTTTTAATTTTGCTGCGCTTGTCTCGTCAAGCATGACTGACACCATGTCTATTGCAGCGGGGAGAATGAGCTGCTCAGCAATTGTGTGAGGTGTCATGTACTGTTTTGTCATGTCCGAGCCACCGTAGCATGTGTTCAGTGTGTGACGTCACGGGAGGGAGGGAGAGTTTGGCAGAGGTGGGACCAAGTCATTGCTTTGCAAGTCACAAGTAAGTCTCAAGTCTTTACCCTCAAGTCTCGAGTCAAGTCCCGAGTCAAGACAGGGCAAGTCCGAGTCAAGTCCAAAGTCAAGACTGGAAAGTCTCAAGTCAAGTCCCAAGTCCTGCATTTTGAGTTTCGAGTCCTTTCAAGTCATTTAACCACAGACTAATATATTTACACAGATTGTGTATGCTTTTAAAACGTTGTATTTATTTATTAAAACAAGTGCATTTGAAATTGCAGGGAAAAAGATAGTGCTGACATTGCACTTCAAAATAGCACTATTAACCAGTCATTTTAAACATGTAACTCATTCCTTTACAGAATAAACACATTTGAAAAAAACAAGTGCAACTGTACTTATTTGCACAAAAGTGTTAACATTGTATTTACGTTACTGTGTGTGATACATTGACTAACGTAATGTTACTGTGTGTGATACATTGACTAACGTAATGTTAAAGTTAAAGTACCAATGATTGTCACATACACACTAGGTGTGGCGAAATTTGTCCTCTGCATTTGACCCATCCCCTTGTTCACCCCCTGGGAGGTGAGGGGAGCAGTGGGCAGCAGCGGTGCCGCGCCCGGGAATCATTTTTGGTGATTTAACCCCCAATTCCAACCCTTGATGCTGAGTGCCAAGCAGGGAGGTAATGGGTCCCATTTTTTTTATAGTCTTTGGTATGACTCGGCCGGGGTTTGAACTCACAACCTACCGATCTCAGGGCGGACACTCTAACCACTAGGCCGCTGAGTAGGTTAGAGTGTTACTGTGTGTGATACATTGATTAACGTAATGTTACTGTGTGTGATACATTGACTAACGTTACGTTACTGTGTGTGATACATTGACTAACGTAACGTTATGTATAGGTACCTCATGAAACCCTGCTTAAAAAAAAAATCACTTGACAAAAAGTATGAATAAGGTAGCAAACTGCAGTGGACGCAACAGATTGCCGTGTTTGCAATTACGTTATAACCATAGACATCTTATAAGTAGACGCAGCATTGGTTGCTGTGACGTGAGCAATTTGCCCGCCATCTTGAAGTGCTGATGAGGAGCCGGCGAGGAGCCTAAACTGACAGTTGAAAGGTAGAAAACAAAGATGGTGTTCAGCGTTTTCCTGCTCAAATGAGCAGACTGTTGAAAATAGGAATCGGGGGATTACTTTTCACAAGTAAGATTTAACATTAACGTACTATTGGTTGTATTTTATGAAAATAATATTACCACAGAGTTGAGAAGGATCAAAGATCTTCAATATTTGTATGTGAAAATCACAAAGAAATCTTCTGGGGGAGGATGACGCCCCTACAGGGGTTTGGTTTACAAACTTCAGCCCCACCTAAAACAAAATTCACCAGCCACTACTGATTATGATGCATTCTCATTTTAGGCAAAGTATAAGACAATACTTTCTTAACAGTATAATTGTAACCAGGAATCAGTCTTCAAGTAACAATATTCAAATACTAACATTGTTGGGTTAAACAGAATTTGGTTTTATTCTGAATCCAGTGAAACAGATTGGTGGTTTAGCTGATATGAAGACTTTCAGGTGTTTATATATGTTTAAGTATTTGGCAGACGCTTTTATCCAAAGCGACTTACATAAAATAATACATATAAAACAATCACTGCAAACATTATCATTTAAGGGAAGAATGTAATAGAAAATATCAATACAAAGTGTCAAGACAGAATAAACTCTCTGCTGCTGAAGCAACAGAGATACAGTCTATAGGTCCCTAAGATATATAGATATCTAATGTATACATACATTGTTTATGTAGGATACACGCATATGTATATATAACCTAATCATATTGTTTCTTCAACTTAAAAATAGTTTACCGTTTTTTTCCCCCTTCTCTGGGATTATATTCCCAGTTTTGATCTCGGACGTCTGGTCACTTATAGCGTATAAGAATATTATATTACTGTTAAGCAAACTATGAATAATAAAACACGCCAAAACATGTGTCTGTTACACACGTATGACAAAAAAGCGCGTGAAAATCAGTGGTATTCAATGAGGTAAAATTAATTAAATGCGCTGACAGTTCATTGCTCCTGCCAAATGAATTGCACTGAGTGGAGCGGATCACCACTCCAAGATGGCGGCCCCGCGCCTCGTCTGCGCCAGTAGACAGTAGCGCTCTATGCTGCGTCTACTTATAAGATGTCTATGGTTATAACGTTAGCAGTGAGTTTGCAGCCTCACTGATTTAACTACACAGCAAATAAAAGTCACGTTACTTAGCCAATAAACGTTATCTTACATTCAAAACTTACCCTTCTTTGTGCAACTTCAAATGTCGAACGAAGTTGGAAGTTGTTGCGTCTCCGTCTGTAATATTCGAACTGTGTGAATTGCATACGGCAATTCGTTTTTTGTTGACCAAGTCGTAGTTTTTATACCCGAACGAAACCAACTTTAACATAATTGTTTATCACTGGCACGTTGTTGGACAACTCTTGGTCATTGGTTGTCCTGCAATTTGATTGGATGAATGCTGTGTGATGAAAACAACGTAGTTCTAATTTGATTGGCTGTTGTACTGACAGCACACCAGCTGACAGGAATAACACGCTGATAGACAGACGAAGAAAATGAAAAATACGGAGCGCTCCCAAATAACTTTTTAAGCTTTGGATTTTGGGGAAAGTGGCAAGTCATGTCAAGTCATGTCAAGTCAAAAGGCTCAAGTCCAAGTGAAGTCACAAGTCATTGATGTTAAAGTCTAAGTCGAGTTGCAAGTCTCTTTACATTTTGTCAAGTCGAGTCTAAAGTCATCAAATTCATGACTCGAGTCTGACTCGAGTCCAAGTCATGTGACTCGAGTCCACACCTCTGGAGTTTGGACTCTCGAAGTTGTTAATAAACGGGAGCGATCCGAGGCATTGAGTTGAAACGTGTTGCCTGATTATTATTAAATTAAGACACCTAAATAAGCACATAGGTGAAACCGAGGACATAGCATGTTTTTTTGCATTGTGCAATTCTGTATGCAACTCTATATGAAGCCATTTGAGCGTTACTGTTTACTGATGTAGCTTTTACCAGGCGCTTCTCCTGTTGACGGTACTCTGTCAGTTTTATTTGAAAGAAATCAAGTGGCTTATTGACGTGATTGGGGTGTGTGGTCTCGAGGTGTCTCTTTAATTTGTTGGGTCTCATGCTGTCTGCTGCTAGCGTTTTTAGACACAGAACACACAGGGGTCTCTCTGCCTCCACCACCGCTGCCGTGAGTCCAAGAGCATTAAGATACCCTTCATCATATTTTCTTTTCGGTTGGCTTTATGGTTGATTAGGCCCATCAGATTTTTGTTTTTCTGCAGGCGCTGGCTCTGGCTCTGGCTCGACGACCTTTGAGGTGCCAGTCACAAATGTATCCATTTTGTGTAATTGTGGTTCACACATTAGCCTGCTACCCATCCGCGCGAAAGTTTGATCCGCTTAGCACCGCCCCCATTAGTTACTGTTGCTATGTCTGTCAAACTTTCGCTCCTACCGAGACATTTAAAGCCTACAGGAAAAATAAGTAATTTGCATTTATTTATATAGCGGATTCCACAGACAGAATCACAAAGTGATTTACAGTGTGTATAGAAAATGAAAGCATAGTAAAAAAAAAAAAAATCTAAGAATATAATTTAAAAAAAAATAATGAAAGTGAAATGTCCTCCCGTTCCTCGCGCCCCACCTGTCATGTCTCTATTCCCCACCAGTGGGGCGCGCCCCACACTTTGAGAAACGCTGCATTAGGCGCACCGGGTTATAAGGTGCACTGTCGAGTTTTGAGGGAAAAAAGGATTTTAAGTTCCCCTTACAGTCGCCTTACAGTCAAATACGGTAATACCAGATCGATAGTAGTGTGACGAGATTGATATTTTCTAGTGGCTTATGTTAATTTTCTAAGATATTGTTGTCTTTTTTCTGTGGTTCAAATATATGTTTAATATCATGGGTGTACCAGTACGACTTTTTGACTTCCGATATTTATACCAGGAATTGATTTACGTGGACCCCGACTTAAACAAGTCGAAAAACTTATTCGGGGGTTACCATTTAGTGGTCAATTGTATGGAATATGTACTGTACTGTGCAATCTACTAATAAAAGTTTTAATCAGTCAATCAATATGAGACCGAAATTGTATTGAATTGGCCGATGTACCGATATTAATCCGATACAATATCATACTTTTATTATTTTAGTGTAGAATGGTAAAAAAGGTAAAGAACAATGTTAGCTATGAAAAACGCTAACCTATTTATTATTAACTTTATGACTGACTTATGCTGCCTGTAAGTGAGTATGAGTGTTAATTGTTTTGGCGACACCTTGTGGCCACAATAATCCATTAAATCAAGCTTGCGACGCAAAAAGTTGAATGATGCGGACACATTTGTTACTGGATCCGTTCTACTATGCTTCTCCTGTCTTGGAGATGTTGTATCTGTAAATAATATGCAACTATAGTTACTTGATACTTGTTTATATTGACAAATATAATATATATATATATCGACGTCCCACTGGGGTGAGTTTTTCCTTGCCCGTATGTGGGCTTTGTACCGAGGATGTCGTTGTGGCTTGTGCAGCCCTTTGAGACACTTGTGATTTAGGGCTATATAAATAAAGATTGATTGATTGATTGATTGATTGACAAATGTGGTGTTTTAGACTGCAACATTGCCAAATTAAAGACACTTGATACGTATGTGTAGCTTGTGTGCTATTGTTTGCTTAGCTGCTGTGTAGCTGCTAGTTCTTAATGGCCTATAGCCTACCATGTTTACCTTTTGTAAAGGACTTGACTAAAACACAAGAAAAGACCAACCGCGTGTACCTATTGGAGGACATTTGGATGTTAAGTGGATGTACAGCTTTGCACACGAAAATTAGCTTTATCAGACATTTTGTATGCAAGTCGATATCATCCAATACTTTTTTTGCTGATATCAAACTGCTAACCGATGTCAATATCAGATCCAGACACCCCTATTTAGTATTGTATTTTATATCGTTTACAATATAAGTCATTGGACAAAAAGCCGTTAGGTTTGAATAAACGCCAGTAGCGTTTTTTGCTTTTGTTTTATTATTATTGAATATTAATTATTACTGAACGTAATAAAAGGGAGTAATCGTTTTATTTTGTTGATTTGTTTAGATCTTTGTCCACAAATAAGTTAATTAATTATTTATATCATCAACCCATACAAATTATTTAACAAAAACTGAAATGTGAAACTATATCTGTGCTTTATTCTGATTATAATCACAATCACCAAATTAAAAGGCAAAATCACCAAATTATTGCTTGGTCTTGAAAATGCTCAAGGAAAAAGTATTCTTAGCATTTGGCGTACAGGCATAATGTAAGTTTAACGTGTCGGTATTGGGATGATTGGCACCTTTATGATGGAGAGCTGCAACTTGTTATTTTAATGATGTCCTCCCTCTTCGCCTCCATGTGATGTGATGGATTAGGGCCACACAGGATGATATGGCTCCACATCAGCTTTCCGTTGGGTCGTATTTCCGCCCGCGTGACGAATTATGTGAGGACTAGTCATTCACCTTTCCACCTCGATTTTCATGGTTTTTGAACCACTGAAGGGGTGAGGGGTTTTCTACTTGTTTACTGAGTCAGTATACCCTTTAAGTCGCGAAAAAAAACCCCATAAATAAATAAAAGGGAACCTTCAAAATCAAAAAACAGTAATACTGTATTCCTCAGCAGACACTTAAAAGTTTTTTTTCCGCCATTTAAAACACTTCCTCGTGGTCTACATAACATGAAATAGTGGGTCTTTGGTCAAAATTTTGCAACGGTTATGTTTTACAGATGGTCTTCAAACCACTTTCTGACAGTTTTGTGGGCGGGCTTATGTACGTACCTCTAGTTTTTAGTGAGATATAAGTTAGAACTATACGCTACTTTGTATTAGAAATTAATATAGAAACAGCGAAGGCTGCATGTGCATGTGCGAGCCAGTCTGCCCCACAAACAGGAGGATAGAGAAAAAGAAGGAACTTACTGACTACAGCGTCGGACTACAATAGCGGACGTGTCCAAAGCTCTTCGGGTAAATCATATATACAGTACAGGCCAAAGGTTTGGACACACCTTCTCCTCATTCAATGCATTTTCTTTATTTTCATGACTATTTACATTGTAGATTGTCACTGAAGCCATCAAAACTATGAATGAACACACGTGGAGTTATGTACTTAACAAAAAAAGGTGAAAAAACTTTAAAACATGTTTTATATTGTACTTTCTTCAAAATAGCCACCCTTTGCTCTGAATACTGCTTTGCACACTCTTGGCATTCTCTCGATGAGCTTTAAGAGGTCGTCACCTGAAATGGTTTTCACTTCACAGGTGTGCTTGAAGCTCATCGAGAGAAAAATACACAATCAGAAATACACAACAGGTACCAAAAGTTGGTTTTGCGTAGTAGGTCCCCTTTGAACCAATGCAATGGTCATGCAAAAGAGACTTTTTAGTGAGCAACGCGTACACAGCGTGTATCATCTACCTTGCGAAAATAGAGCCACTCAAACGCTGGCTTTTGAAGTTTTTTCGATAACATCCTGAAGGAAAAACCGTGTTCCTTGTGGACACAACCTCCCCTTACTCAGATAAGACTGTCACATGCGTACACCCATCAGTTTACCGAGGTAAGACAAAAAAAGGGGGCTTCTCGCTACATCTTAAAATTTTGTTATGCCAACCATCCTTCAGTCAGCTTCAGTAGTGGAAGCTCTAAATCCTGCATTAAGATCTTCTTCATCCATCCATCTCACTGTCCCCTTATTTAAACTGCCCACCAGGGGTGCTCGAGTTTTTAGCTGCTCTGCCCCCTCATCTTTGGAACTCATTACCACCAGACCTTCGTAACTTAGACTCAATATCCCTCTTCAAATCAAGACTCAAAACACACCTATTCCTGACTGCTTATTCATTGTAAATCTTATCGATCTTTGTTGTTGTTGTTGTTGTTGTTGTTTTTATTCAATTGATTTTATTGTTTAGATTTTGTACGGTGTCCTTGAGTGCCCAGAAAGGCGCCTTATAAGTAAAATGTATTATTATTATTATTATTATCCATTAGTTCCCTGTGATTAGTAGGGATGGGTACTCTTTACATTTTAACCCATACTACCAAATCCAGGGGTCGGCAACCCGCGGCTCTAGAGCCGCATGCGGCTCTTTAGCGCCGCCCTAGTGGCTCCCTGGAGCTTTTCCAAAGATGTATGAAAAATGGAAAAAGATGAGGGGAAATAATTTATTTTTTGTTTTAATATGGTTCCTGTAGGAGGCCAAACATGACACAAACCTCCTTGTTAAACATGCTTCACTGATTCGAGTATTTGGCGAGCGCCGTTTTGTCCTACTAATTTTGGCGGTCCTTGAACTCACCGTAGTTTGTTTACATGTATAACTTTCTCCGACTTTCTAGGACGTGTTTTATGCCACTTCTTTTTCCGTCTCATTTTGTCCACCAAACGTTTAATGTTGTGCATGAATGCACAAAGGTGAGTTTTGTGGATGTTATTGACTTGTGGGGAGTGCTAATCGGGCATATTTGGTCACTGCATGACTGCAAGCTAATCGATGCTAACATGCTATTTAGGCTAGCTATATGTACATATTGCATCATTATGCCTCGTTTGTAGGTATATTTGAGCTCATTTAGTTTCCTTTAAGTCCTCTTAATTCAATTTATATCTCATGACACACTATCTGTATGTAATATGGCTTTTAATTTTTTTGCGGCTCCAGACAGATTTGTTTTTGTATTTTTGGTCCAATATGGCTCTTTCAACATTTTGGGTTGCCGACCCCTGACCAAATCAGTACTAAAAAAAAATTGGTGCCTTTGCTTAACCGGTAATTGAAAAAATAGAAAACATGCACATTTTTGTAAAAAATAAAAAAAAAATTTTTTATGACTTTCAATGTCATGGTATAGTAAATATCCCGTTATTTAAATGAAACGACAACTCAATAATAAAGTACATTCACAAATTCGAAATACAAACCACAACAAATTGTAATACTTATTTCAGCAATACAGCAATGCAGTTTCTCCTTGTTCAGGTTGGCATTAAGGTTTAAAAAGAGTGTCAGACTGTGTGCTTCTGTCGGGATGATGCATGACTTATAGATAATTAATTGCTTAAAAAACATTTTTTTAGACTATATCACCGCTAGGCACTTGTTGCAAGTTGCCGAGTTTGTATTCATTTAGCACCAGGTCAGGATTAGGCAGCGATTGCTACTTTTTGTTTTCCGGTGAGATTACTACCTGTTAAATTGTATATCCTGTATATAACCTTTCCTGAGAGAGGCGGAGACAAATCCTGCTCATTAGCATTAAAGCTACAGACACACACAACGGCATATTCCCAGTAAGTCTTACTAAAAGCACTTTAAAAGTGTCTAAATTCCAATTCACCTATTGTGGGACTTCCAAGACTTACAGTATTTAAAATTGTTGAAATATACTACCAACAATTGAGACCTTTAAACATTTCTATCAGCTTTGTGTCAAATGATTACAATTATTAGATTAATCAAACTTTAGAATTTTCAATAATCGGAGTAAACAACTTGCTTGCATCATTTAAATTAACTTGAAATAGACCCAGATATTTGGAGACTGTTATGACCTGCCTTGGCTTCATTTCTTATTTTCCAGTGTTTTATGTTAGTTTCCCTGCCAGTGTGGAGCGCTGATTGACACACCTGCCTTATTTTGGTGATTAGCACACTCACCTGTTGACAATCACTATCCGAGTGCTGATGCATAGTTGTATCCTATTAATATAATTAATACAATATTATACAACACCTTGGTGTCTATTTCATGTTCTGCATTTATTCTACTGCTATTGCTATCTTTTGCCTTGTTTGGCATGGCACGCAAGTATTTGCATGTTTTTTTTTGCTGCTAAAACAAGTAAATTAGGATTTTACTTACACGTCTTTTCCTGTCTCTGCCTCCTGGGGTCATGCCAACCGCAACCACGCAACACGGTGACAGACACAAATGCAATTTTATTGTCAGAATGTCCTACGGTAATATTTTTTCACTGTTTTATTGAATGCACGTAATTTATTTGCCCAACATTGGAAACAGTTGTACAAAACCTAAAACCAGTGAAGTTATACAATGATTTGCAAATCCTTTTCAACTTATATTCAATTGAATAGACTGCAAAGACAAGATATTTAATGTTCGAACTGGGAAACATTTTTTGTGCAAATAATCATTAACTTAGAATTTAATGGCAGCAACACATTGCAAAGAAGTTGGCATAGGGGCATTTTTACCACTATGTTACATGGCCTTTCCTTTTAACAACACTCACTAAACATTTGGGAACTGAGGAGACCAATTTTTGAAGCATTTCAGGTGGAATTCTTTCCCATTCTTGCTTGATGTGCAGCTTAAGTTGTTCAACAGTCCGGGGTCTCCGTTGTCTTATTTTAGGCTTCATAATGCGCTACACATTTTCAATGGGAGACAGGTCTGGACTACAGCCAGGCCAGTCTAGTACCCACACTCTTTTACTATGAAGCCATGCTGTTGTAACACGTGGCTTGGCATTGTCTTGCTGAAATAAGCAGGGGCGTCCATGATAACGTTGCTTGAATGGCAACATTTGTTGCTCCAAAACCTGTATGTACCTTTCAGCATTAATGGTGCCTTCGCAGATGTGTAAGTTACCCATGCTTTGGGCACTAATCACAGATGCTGGCTTTTGAACTTTGCGCCTATAACAGTCCGGATGGTTCTTTTCCTCTTTGGTCTGGAAGACACGACATCCACAGTTTCCAAAAACAATTTGAAATGTGGACTTGTTAGACCACAGAGCACTTTTCCACTTTGCATCAGTCCATCTTAGATGAGCTTGGGCCCAGCGAAGACGACTGCGTTTCTGGGTGTTGTTGATAAATGGCTTTGGCTTTGCATAGTAGAGTTTTTAACTTGCAATTATAGATGTAGCTACAAACTGTAGTTACTGACAGTGGTTTTCTGAAGTGTTTCTGAGCCCATGTGGTGATATCCTTTACACACTGATGTCGGTTTTTGATGCAGTACCGTATAGCCCGTTGGGTGTTCAAAATAAGTGTTTGATGAGCATTCCTCAACTTTCTCAGTCTTTTCTGCCACTTGTGCCAGCTTTTTTGAAACATGTTGCAGGCATCAAATTCCAAATGAGCTAATATTTGCAAAAAATAACAAGGTTTTCCAGTTCGAACGTTAAGTATCTTGTCTTTGCAGTCTATTCAATTGAATATAGGTTGAAAAGGATTTGCAAATCATTGTATTCTGTTTTTATTTACGATTTACACAACGTGCCAACTTCACTGGTTTCGGGTTTTTGTACCTTAAGTCCCGTCCTGGTGTATTTTGAAGTTCAATTTGAAATCAGTCGGAGTCTCCTCACTCATCTTTGAACTGACAAATGCATTGACCTGATCACTGACCGCATAACAACTTGTGCCGCCATTCAGTTAACATCCACGGTAAAGGTAGAGGACTGTGTGATTAATCTGCGTTTATACATGATTATTGCAGTATTTTTGTGATTAACTCCTATGTTTATGTTTATGTGTTTTTTTCGGCCACCACAGAGGGGAACCGGTGATGACAAAGAAGAAAAGTGTGATGATAACCGTAGAACTAGACTAGTAAAATAAGCGATACTCTGCAAACACATTCCTATACCCTTGCCGTTATGTCTGTCAGGCTTATTTTTTATTATATTTTCATGAGACAATACTGTGATTCACTTCTCTTAGCCACTTCTTTGTGGTTTGTACAGCTTCGACTTCTGTCTTTGTGAAGGGTTTTCGATCAAATTTGTTATGCTCCAAAAAATTTCAGCTTATGGAGCACAGATGTTGCTGTCTTCTGCAATCAAGTTACTTGACTTGTTGGTGACCTGAGTGCGCTTTAGTTGATATTTACCTCACCAAAAGGCTCCATCACGCACGGAAAGTACAAAAAAAAACAACCTCTTACGATAACGGCGCGAGATTGACGTCAGGGCTAACGCGGCGTGGCTGGTCATTAATATTACTTACACTCTGCAGACTTTCCTTTGACAGTTAGCGTCTTCCTTCCATCACAACAAAACAATCAGCAAGCGTTTTTTTTCCCCCTTTGTAATTAGACTCTCTGCAGGGACTTCGAGGTTATGGAACACGAGCGTGAAAAAAATTATTTGCGCCACATGTCAATGACACCATGACTCCCTAAAAGTAATTCTAGGAGAATGTAGGCAGCTGTAATTTCCTTTTGGTAAATGATTCAAACGTCTTGTAGACAATGAATCGTCCTTGAATTGGTGACAAATCAATCACGTGGAAGACGATAAGTCATGTTTCCAGTGTACTGTACACTCACAGGAACATGTCCTGGAACAGTTGAGACTGTGCAGAGCTGTTTGCAGGGCTAATTGGTCAAAGCAGCGGAGGAATGAACTTTAGTTTAGCCTTAGAGACCTTGGAGACATTCTCCATCACGAGGCTGTCCACAGGAAGATTTCACTCTCACACTGAACTATATTACTCATTTTATGACTGATTAACCAAAGCTTAGACCAGGGGTCGACAACCCGCATTTCCGGAGCCGCATGTGCCTCTTCGGCCTCCTTGTTGTGGCTCTGTTCGCAGAGTTCGGATTGGAGAAAGTGTGCAATTGTCCTGGTGGCTTGATCTAGACTTGGTTCAGAGATCTTAGGTTCAAAGAGGCTGGTGACCCCTGGTGTACAGCATGGCTTGTGCAAAACTCTGAAATGAATTGAGAATGTCTCCCGAATTCCAATTCAATTCCGTGAATATCAGCAAAAAGACAAGTATTGAATTATATCGGCTTGCATCTAGAGTCTCCGATACAAGCAGACCTGCAAAACATTTTCCTGTGCAAAGCTCTAAAACAGTGGTTCTTAACCTGGGTTCGATCGAACCCTAGGGGTTCGGTGAGTCGGCCTCAGGAGGTGAAGACACATCCGATTTATCGTGTAAATAAAAACTTCTCCCTATCGGCGTATTATGGATACCCCCAAACAATGTTCCCTCTAATTTTCCATCTGATTTGCAGGTTGTTTGATTGATCGATTGAAACTTTTACTGGCAGATTGCAAAGGAAGAGAATACATTATATGAAACAGTACCGGCTTCCTCCCACCTCCAAAGACATGCACCTGGGGATAGGTTGATTGGCAACATTAAATTGGCCCTAGTGTGTGAATGTGAGTGTGAATGTTGTCTGTCTATCTGTGTTGGCCCTGCGATGAGGTGGCGACTTGTCCAGGGTGTAACCCGCCTTCCACCCGATTGTAGCTTATTCCCCGAAGGGAATAAGCGGTAGGAAATGGATGGCTGGAAATTTCAAAGATTACGCACAGTGAAAAGTATGATTGCTTTGAAGAATGATCAAAAATAACAAACAATGTGTACAGTGAAAATGATGTGGATGAAGCATATGGTAATATTTTGAATACTTTTATGATGCTTTATGACAAACATCGTCCATGGAAACAACTTAGTAAGAAGCAAAATAAGAATAATCAACTATGGATGACAAAGGGATTGAAAAATGTAACGAGAAAAAATTAGATATTAAAGATGTATATCACAAAGATCAACAAAGGCAGAAAATAAGTACAAAACGTACAAAAACAAGCTAACCAGCATCTTACGAACATGTAGGAGAAAAATATTGTATTATGTCAATTATTAAACAGGAACAAAAACAACATGAGAGCAACATGGGGTATTCTAAAGAGACTAATTAAAAAATTATGCTAAGAAAGATTTCCCTCAATACTTCTTAGATGGAAATGTAAAAAAATGACAATATGAACAAAATAGTTGAAAGCTTCAATAACCACTTTGTAAATAATGGACCAAATATGGGGAAAAAAAGTATTCCAGATCCTGTGTCATTTGAGGACTTGACTGATAGGGAGAGAAATCTCAACTCAATGTTCATCACTGAGGTTACAGAAGAGGAAATAATACATTTTGTGAATAAATGTAAATCCAACAGAATTGTTATGGAAACGATAAAAAAGGTTATGGAAGAGATTTCAGAGCCTTAAAGGTATATCAGTAACCTATCATTTGAAACAGGCAAATTCCCAAACGAAAATGAAAATAGCAAAAGTACCGATTTATAAGACTGGAGATGAACACCAGTTCACAAACAATGGACCGGTTTCCTTACTTCTACAATTTTCATATAAAAATTATTCAACAACAGTTTGTAAAAATTAATAAATTAAAGTGGAACACTCGCAGGCAACCAATACCGATACAGAGCTAACATCTCAACATCTATGACACTCATTACAAAAGAGATTGCCAATGCAATAGATGGTAAACAGTGTGCAGTTGCAGTGTTTGTAGATCTAACAAAAACATTCGGCACAATTAATCATAGTATCTTAATTAATAAATTAAAACCGTGTTGCATCAGCGGGTTGGTCTTGAACTGGGTCAGTAGCTACTTAACATCTCTATGAATGTTTTCATTCCTCCAGGTCATTGTAATCTCAGGGTTTTCAATTGATCGCAACTGGACTGTTTGGTTTGTCTTAGAAATAGGCTTCATAAGTTAATGCTTATAGACTTAAATTGGTCAGACCTAGTTCTGGATTTAGATTGGTCAGATCGACTCTAGTCAGACAAGACCGTCATGAGACGGGTTAGTTTTACCCTACCGATGATGTGTTGTTGCAATAGTAATCCATTTTTCCATACTGTCTGGAGTTTGGTTCTCTTTGTTTTCATCCATGGTCAAGTCCAGAGAATCTAAAACATCTGTAGACTGTTTGATTCTCTTTAGTCTAGTCAGACTAGGTCCGACCAATCTAAGGTCTTTGAGCATGAACTGATGAAGCATACTTGGATGAGAGGCAAAACGTCTTCTAAAACAAACCGAACAGTCCAGTACCAATCGATTGAAAGCCCTGAGATAGCTACTTAACCAACAGGGGGCAATACGTGAAGATCGGCGAACACACATCTACAGCGTTAATTATACCAATCTTGTGGCGTACCGCAGGGATCAATACTGGGACCAAAACTGTTCAATCTTTACACAAACAACATTTGTAAAGTTACAAAAGACTTAAAGTTAGTACTATGCTTACTTTGTGGACAACAAGACTGTGTTTTGTTCAGAAGAGAACACACAGAAGCTAATACAAATAATAACAGAAGAAATTATTAATATAAACAGATGGTTTGACAAAAAAAACCTATCCTTGAATCTCAGTAACAACTAAAATAATGGTGTTTGTGGTTAAAGTGTCCGCCCTGAGATCGGTAGGTCGCGACTCGTGAGTTCAAACCCCGTTCGAGTCATACCAAAGACTATAAAAAATAGGATCCATCACCTCCCTGCTTGGCACTGAGCATCAAGGGTTGGAATTGGGGGTTGAATCACCAAAATGATTCCCGAATGCGGCCACCGCTGCTGCTCACTGCTCCCCTCACCTCCCAGGGGGTGGAACAAGGGGATGGGTCAAATACAGAGATTAATTTCTCCACACCTAGTGTGTGTGTGACTATCAGTGGTACTTTAACTTTAACTTTTGGTAACAGTAGAAGAGAAAGTCAAACACAAATACAAATAGACGGAGTTGACATTGAAAGGTTGAAATATATATATATAATTTTTTGGTGTAACAATAGCTGATAAAATGAACTGGAAATCTCATACGACAAATCTACAACATATAGTGGCAATAAATACTTCAATAATAAATAAAGCAAAATATTTATTAGACAAAAACATCACCCCATATTCTATACTGCTCACTAGCGTTACCATATCTGAGTTATTGTATTGTAGAAATACGGGGAAATTGTCACGATCAGAATTGGACTCTGAACACAGGCGCAGGTTATCAAAAGCAGTTCTTTATTTTGACAAGGGAAGGGAGAAACAAAACAGGCTATAAAAACAGATCTTACCTGACCACTAAATTTACAAAAATATTAACAAACACAAAACGCTCCAGCTACGGAGGGAAAAAGGTTCTAAGAAATAAAACTACTAAATACAACAAAAGGCTCTCCAACGGAGGCGATACTAGGAAGTTAACCTTACTTGAAATCGTTACAAACCAAAAACTCTCCCGAGGATCCAAAAGGTAACACGAAAACGTGGCTATGGCTGTGGACAAGACTGTGGCGAAGAAACGCTGGAGGTACGCATAAGAAGATACGAAACACTCTGGCACAGGACATATTCTTCTTCAATTTATGGCGGGTCGCAACCAACGTTATAGGTGCATACCGCCACCTACTGTACTGGAGTGTGTATCCTCAGGGTGAATACTTAGGTTACAGACTATGTTGGTATATACATATCAAATATGTATTTACACAAAACCATACATAAAAAAAGGGGAGAGAAAATAAGAAAAAAATAAATAAAAATAATAATAATAATAATAAAATATATTTTTTTAAATGAATAAATAAATTAAAATTAAAATTAAAATAATTAAATGACAGAACATAAAGAGGACCAGACATTTAGGCATGGGGGAACAGGTGAAATCAATCAGGACAAACGATGACACACCAGGAAAGGACATGAATTTACTATGAATTGGTTAACGTGGACCCCGATCGACTTAAACAAGTTGAAAAACGTATTCGGGTGTTACCATTTAGTGGTCAATTGTACGGAATATGTACCATATAATGTGTTCTCTTCTTTTGCAATCTACTAATAAATGTTTCAGTCAATCAATCAATGGCAAGTGATCTGAAACGAGAGGGAGAGCTAGCTTTTCAAAATAAAACAGGAAGTGACAAGACAACCTGAAACCAGACAAAACACAGAGAAGACTTCACCCAGGTGTGACAGAAACAACTACAAATGTACACCTCATTCACTAGTCATATTACAAAAAAGTAGAGATGTCCGATAATATTGGACTGCCGATATTATCAGCCGATAAATGTTCTAAAATGTAATATCGGAAATTATCGGTATCGGTTTCAAAATTATCATTGTCGGTTTAAAAAAAGTAAAATGTATTACTTTTTAAAGTACAGAGCGCCAATAAACCTTAAAGGCACTGCCTTTGCATGCCGGCCTAGTCACATAATATCTACGGCTTTTCACACACAAGTGAATGCAAAGCATACTTGGTCAACAGCCATACAGGTCACACTGAGGGTGGCGGTATAAACAACTTTAACACTGTTACAAACATGCGCCACACTGTGAACCCACACCAAACAAGAATGACGAACACATTTCGGGAGAACATCCGCACTGTAACACAACATAAACACAACAGAACAAATACCCAGAACCCCTTGCAGCACTAACTCTTCCGGGACGCTACAATATACACCCCCCGCTACCCTCTAACCCCCCACACCTCAACCCCGTCTGCCCAACCCCGCCCACCTCAACCTCCTCATGCTCTCTCAGGGAGAGCATGTCTCAAATTCCAAGCTGCTGTTTTGAGACATGCTAAAAAAAATATTGCACTTTCTGACTTCAATAATAAATATGGCAGTGCCATGTTGGCATTTTTTTTCCATAACTTGACTTGATTTATTTTGGAAAACCTTGTTACATTGTTTAATGCATCCAGCGGGGCATCACAACAAAATCAGGCATAATAATGTGTTTATTCTACGACTGTATATATCGGTATCGGTTAATTGTGTCGGTAATTAAGAGTTGGACAATATCGGAATATGGGATATCGGCAAAAAAGCCATTATTGGACATCCCTACAAAAAAGGTCAGCTAGGATAATACATAATGTTGGATATCGAGAACGTTCAAACCCTTTATTTATTGAATCAAAAATATTCCCCAAATCAGCTGGGATAGGACCCAGATCACATTTTACACTGAACAGGAACGGAAAAAAATGGATGGATGGGAGTTACAATGGCAACCAGTGTTTTGACCAACTCAAGATACTCCTTATCCCCTCCAACTTGACCAAATCACGGGTGGATCTGGAAGCGCAGGGCGCTGGATCAATCAGCAGCAAAAGACCATACAGCTCCAGCAAGCTGGGGCGGCTGCCGGTCAGGGGGAACCCGTGTTCTGCGCGGTGAGGTAATACTCCAGACATCTGCGAGCGGGGTTCTAATTATGCCAGAACAAGTCAACTGAGTCTGACTGCATTTGGCGAGCACACAGGCCAACACAAGCCATTCTGCACTCGTCTGAGCGTCATAACATCATACCAAGCCAGGAGAATGCCTTACACTGCCCAGATCCTTCATCACACGGCTTCATCCTGCATTTAATTCATAAGTGCTCCAGGAAGTTGTAACTTACAATCCATCAGTGTGAGTGTAAATAGTGAATATCGTCTTTTCTGTGTGTGCAAAGAAATGTCCCGTGCAGACCTTTTAACCTCCCGCACACACAAGGTGGTGCTACTGCATCTCCCTGCTGAGCTGCCGTGCAATAGCAGCACCAACACAAAGGCCAGAGTTTAAGGTCAGGAGTGCTTCATGATCTCAGCAACCGCCGCAATTTCCCGTTAGAAGGGAATAATTAAGGATCCCATCCTTCCCTTAAATGCACGCGCTGAAAAGTTCCAGCTCGTACTAATCTATCATCCCCCAATTTGAAGGCATCTCCCGTAAAAAGACGTGGAAAACCTTCCTTGTGTTTTCAATAATTGTACTGATATTTCCTCCCCGGTGACAGAATTATAGGGGAATGAGACGGGAACGGGAATGAAATTGCACTTTTGGAACAGAAGCCCTTGATTTGAGGAACTCTGTAAGTTGACAGTGATTAACACAAAAACAGTTGCTGCCATGGCAACCAATCAGCACATAGCAGAGCCGTGACGCCTGTGTTACAGTTTTCAGTCATATCTTGAAATTATGTTAATTGTTTACTTCATGTTTTGACAATGACTCTAATTTTGCTTTATTGGATGGACCTTCAGATAAGTTTTGCTTAGCGCCTTGAACATGACAAAGTGCTCTGTTTTGAACTTTTTTCATCAATTGGTTTCATAAGTGGACACTAGGGTTGTACGGTATACCGGTATTAGTATAGTACCGCGATACTAATGAATCATTTTCGCTACTATACCGCCCCTGAAAAGTACCCCGCGCCCTGTCGTCGTCACGTCGTGTCATTGCTGGCTTACGAGCAGACGAGCATGTTCGGCAGCGCATAATCACGGAGTACAGACAATGTGTGAAATTTTGGCTTAAAAACGAACGATAAAGGTGAAGTTATAACACTGAAACGCCCTCAGGAAAAGGTGTTTTAAGACATGGCTAGCTAGCTAGCAGCTAAACTCCAGCCGCTGTCACCAGTGTTGTAGCTACTTCTAAATCACTAATCCTCGTCTCCATGGCGACAAATAAAGTACGTTTCTTACAAGTATCATCCCTGCAGGAGGAGGAATAGCTAAACATGCTTCACTACACACCGTAGCTCACCGGCGTCACAATGTAAACAAACGCCATTGGTGGATCTACACCTGACATCCACTGTAATGATACCAAGTACAGGAGCGATACTACTATGATTACGTCGATATTTTTTGGCATCACACAACTAGGGTTGCAAAATTACGGGAATATTCAAAGTTGGAAAATTTCCATGGGAATTAACGGGAATATATGGGAATTAATGGGAATTAACGGGAATTAATGGGAAATTAATGGGAATATACATGATTATTAGCTAAAAACAACCTGATTTAATGCAAATTCAGTAGAATTCATTCCTCCATCACATGTGCAGATAATTCCCAGCATGCTTCACACTACAACAGGGCTATTGAGGCCACACTAGTATTTGAGCCAAAGGACTTCATCCAGTCAGGTAAGTTTTGATGATATTACTGGAGTAAATATATTTGATCTATGGTATTTAAGTTTAATAGAGGTGTAATTGCTTGTTACTGTATGACTGTAGACTACTGCAACAGACTTACATTCAAGCTAGCTAGCTGTTCCTGTACTTGTTAAATGATTTTGGGGCCAATATCTCTAACTAGCTAGGTTTATGTACCACCACAGTCTCACAATGAACCAAAAATATTTCTCCGTTAGCTGTGATGCTAATTTTCTCTATTTTAAATCCCATTAATTTATGCTAACAACGTTAGCAATCCGAATTTACCTTTTTTGTGATCTGTAAAGTTCAACTAGCAAATACTAAATCAAAAGGTGTAGTTTCCTCTGCCTTCTGTTCTGCTAGCCCAGGGGCCGGCAACCCGCGGCTCTAGAGCCGCATGCGGCTCTTTAGCGCCGCCCTAGTGGCTCTCTGGAGCTTTTTCAGAAATGTATGAAAAATGGAAAAAGATGAGGGGAAAACAATCTATTTTTTGTTTTAATATGGTTTCTGTAGGAGGACAAACATGACACAAACCTCCCTAATTGTTATAAAGCACACTGTTTATATTAAACATGCTTCACTGATTCGAGTATTTGGCGAGCGCCGTTTTGTCCTACTAATTTTGGCGGTCCTTGAACTCACCGTAGTTTGTTTACATGTATAACTTTCTAGGACGTGTTTTATGCCACTTCTTTTTCTGTCTCATTTTGTCCACCAAACTTTTAAGGTTGTGCATGAAAGGTGAGTTTTGTTGATGTTATTGACTTGTTGGAGTGCTAATCACTGCATGGCTGCAAGCTAATCGATGCTAACATGCTATTTAGGCTAGCTATATGTACATATTGCATCATAATGCCTCATTTGTAGGTATATTTGAGGTCATTTAGTTTCCTTTAAGTCCTCTTAATTAAATTTATATCTCATGTACACTATCTGTATGTAATATGGCTTTTAATTTTTTGCGGCTCCAGACAGATTTTTTTTGTATTTTTGGTCCAATATGGCTCTTTCAACATTTTGGGTTGCCGACCCCTGTGCGAGCCATTCTGTTGTCATACAAGAATGTAGGTTATAGTTTGATTTAGCATGCTGATTGAGTGTTCATTTATTCATCTAGTCTATTTCTATTCATTTGTCCATCAGTAAAATATTTTTAAAGACTACTCCAGTTGTTTAGCTGACTATTTATATCTGTGTGTGGCATTGCATTATGTTTTACAAGAATAAATATATAAAAAGAGAATAATGAGGGGAGAAATTTCACCCCAACCAATGTAGGCGGAAAGGTTGTGTACATTTGAAAATACTGTGCAAAGAGCTACGTCAAAAATGCCACAAAGATGCAGCAGCATATAGACAAGTGCCCTATAATATATAATTATTGTAATTCACCATTCATTCCCATGTATTCCCATTCATTCCCAACTTTGAATAATCAAAAAATGGTCAATATTTCCAAACTTCCCGAGCTTAATTTCCCGTGGTAAATTTCCGGAAAGTTTTCGGAAATTTACCGGAAACTTTCCACCCCTTTGAAACCCTAATCACAACATCTTCTTTAGTTATTTTTTAAATGTATGTTATGTTTATAAACTCAAGAAATATGTCCCTGGACACATGAGGACTTTGAATATGACCAATGTATGATCCGGTAACGACTTGGTATCGGATTGATATCTAAATTTGTGGTATCATCCAAAACTAATGTAAAGTATCCAAACAACAGAAGAATAGGTGATTATTACATTTTAACAGAAGTGTAGATAGAACATGTTAAAAGAGAAAGTAAGCAGACAGTAACAGTAAATGAACAAGTAGATTAATAATTCATTTTCTACCACTTGTCCTTATTAATTTTGACAAAATAATAAAATGGAAAATAACACAATATGTTACTGCATACGTCAGCAGACTAAAGTAGAAGCCTTTGTTTGTTTACTTACTACTAAAAGACAAGTTGTCTTGTATGTTCACTATTTTATGTAAGGACAAACTTGTAATAATAAACATATGTTTAATGTACCTTAAGATTTTTTGTTAAAATAAAGCCAATAATGCAATTTTTTGCGGTCCCCTTTATTTAGAAAAGTATCAAAAAGTACCGAAAAGTATCAAAATTTTTTTAGTACCGGTACCAAAATATTGGTATCGGGACAACACTAGTGGACACGTATATAATTTAAGCAAAATTAGAAACTTTACTTAATTTGTACATTGACAAGTTACTTAAAAAGATAAAGTTCAAATTTGAGTATATTGAAGATAAGCAAATAGGGATGGTACCAAATTCTCAAATTTTATAAGTTACAGGTAAAATATTTATGTAAGATTTATGTAAAATAAAACGGTAACACATACTTGCCAACCTTGAGACCTCCGATTTCGGGAGGTGGGGGGTGGAGGGGGGCGGCGGCGTGGTCGGGGGTGGGGTTGGGGGCGTGGTTAAGAGGGGAGGAGTATATTTACAGCTAGGATTCACCAAGTCAAGTATTTCACACATATATATATATATATATATATATATATATATATATATATATACATATATATATACATATATATATACATATATATATATATACATATATATACATATATACATATATATATATATATATATATATATATATATATATATATATATATATATATATATATATATATATATATATATATATATATATATATATATATGAGAAATACTTGACTTGGTGAAGTCAAGTATTTCATATATATATATATAGTCAAGTATTTTCATATATATATATATATCATGCATATGCATGTACAGTAGAGGGCAGTATTGTCCTGTTTAAGAGTGTCACAACATTACTGTTTACGGCAGACGAACTGCTTTATGGTAGACAAAACGTGACTGCTGTTGTTATGTGATGTTGCCACGCTGGGAGGACATTAATGAAACTGCCTAACAATAAACCTGGAGGGGGCGTGGCCTCCAGCTCCGCCAGAATTTCAGGAGATTTTCGGGAGGAAATTTGTCCCGGGAGGTTTTCGGGAGAGGCGCTGAATTTCGGGAGTCTCCCGGAAAATCCGGGAGGGTTGGCAAGTATGCGGTAACATGTTTCAATACCTTTGTTTCCCACTCAAGCGGCACTCAGGGGGGACTCAGCCAACCTGTCTTAATGTCATGTTGCAGTTTTCTATGCCAACAAGCAAGTACGCCTGATAGAAGACACTCAAACATAAACTATATCTCCACTTTTACAACATGTGCTCGCTTGATGCTAATTTACATTGGATGTGCCATTAACATGTTACTGACCAGCATTAGCGATTTTGCATGGCGATTTCAACACCTCCAAATTTGGTAATGAAAACTACAAGATGCACATTACAATGAAGCAGCTGGTGTGTAATAAGTACAACACTTACAGTTTAAACACTTTGTGGGGCTCAACATAAGACTAGACTGGCACATTCAACCTAATGGCAAAGGCTACTTCTGTAGCCTATACATTACTGCCATTTAATGTCTTGGCATTGCAACTGCATGCAAGGTCTGTTATATAATACTTGCAAATGAGACTCAGTAGTGTAAGAAGAAAGGATATAACAACTGGACAGTACAGTTATCATATTAATGTTAAAAAAAAATACATTTCATTATTAAGCAAATAACATTTATTAAAACATGAACACTTCCCTGTTGCACTATTGTTGTTGCATCTTCCCTAATAAAAGGGCTTTTCACACTGTTTCCAACCTGTGCTCCTGGGGTCCAGACAAATACGGAACGTAATAGTGAAATGAACTCGAGACCTCTTATCTGCTCCTTGTAAATGGGATACTGAGGGGGGAATAACACACACCTGGCCATGGAACAACCAAGCAGCCAATTGTCCAATTCCTTTTGGTCCCTTAAAAAGTGGGAGGCACTTATACAAACTGCTGTAATTCTTACACGTCCACCTGCTTTGAATGTAAGTGCAGTGGAACCTGGATTTACCAACTTAATTGGTTCTTGGGCAAAATTTGTGAATAGAAAAGTTTGTATAAGGAAGCAAACTTCTCCAAAAGAAACAATGTAAACATGGATAATGGGTCCCAGCCTCAACATATTTTAGTAAATGTTTGTACACTTTGAGAACAATATATATTGAGTGCCACTGTATATCAAATAAACATAAGAAGGGGGTGATGGATCAACTTGCCAACAATTTTTTATCACATTCAAATCCCGATTTTTTTTGTAATTTTCAAAAATCAATTAATTTTTTTTTTTGGACGAATTAATAATAAAAAAATTTAAAAAAAAACGTTTTTTAAGGCATCTCTATTAGAGATGTCCGATAATATCGGACTGCCGATATTATCGGCCGATAAATGCTTTAAAATGTAATATTGGAAATTATCGGTATCGGTTTCAAAAAGTAACATTTATGACTTTTTAAAACGCCGCTGTACGGAGTGGTACACGGACGTAGGGAGAAGTACAGAGCAGTTGCATCTCCCAGTCATACTTGCCAACCCTCACGATTTTCCCGGGAGACTCACGAATTTCAAGTGCCCCTCCCAAAAAATCTCCCGGGGCAACCATTCTCCCGAATTTCTCCCGATGTCCACCCAGACAACAATATTGGGGGCGTGCCTTAAAGACACTGCCTTTGCGTGCCGGCCCAGTCACATAATATCTACGGCTTTTCACACACATACTTGGTCAACAGCCATACAGGTCACACTGAGGGTGGCCGTATAAACAACTTTAACACTGTTACAAATATGCGCCACACTGTGAACCCACACCAAACAAGAATGACAAACACATTTCGGGAGAACATCCGCACTGTAACACAACATAAACACAACAGAGCAAATACCCAGAACCCCTTGCAGCACTAACTCTTCCGGGCCGCGACAATATACACCCCTCGCCACCCCCCACCTCACCCCCATCCCCGCCCATCTCAACCTCCTCATGCTCTCTCAGGGAGAGCATGTCCCAAATTCCAAGCTGCTGTTTTGAGGCATGTTAAAAAAAATAATGCACTTTGTGACTTCAATAATAAATATGGCAGTGCCATGTTGGCATTTTTTTCCATAACTTGAGTTGATTTATTTTGGAAAACCTTGTTACATCGTTTAATGCATCCAGCGGGGCGTCACAACAAAATTAGGTATAATAATGTGTTAATTCCACGACTGTATATATCGGTATCGGTTGATATCGGAATCGGTAATTAAGAGTTGGACAATATCGGCATATCGGATATCGGCAAAAAAGCCATTATCGGACATTTCTAATCTCTACGCTTACTTGGTGTATGTATGTGTCATACGTCAGCAACCAAAAGGAGGTTTTGTAACTTGTAAGCTGTTTTGTTAAGGTGTTGTTGTTATTATACCAAAAATATACATTGCAAAAATCAGTTTGAATCAAGAATTGTGTTGAATCGAGTATCGATTATGAATCAAATCCTCACCCCAAGAATCGGAATGAAATTGCGATGTGCTCAAAGATTCACACCAATCACAATTGAATATTTATATATATATCAAAGTTTAAAACACATACAGTGTACAGTGCCAGGTGCCTCAAAAAGGCCCAAAACATCTTAAGGGACCCATCTCACCCTGGACATAAACTTTTTGAACTGCTGCCCTCGGGCAGGAGATACAGGACAATAAAATGCCGGACAAACATACTTAAGAACACTTTTTACCCGAGAGCAATAGTGTCGCTGAACACAAGACGACAATAATGACTGTGCATGTGAGCTGTGTGCTTGCTATTTTTATGTATTTTATGTATTTTTATCTATTTATCTATGTTCTTATGGTTTTATGTGTTATGAATTTGCACTGAATTAGTTTTGCTTGCAATTTTGTTGTACAATGACAAAAAAGATATATTCTATTCTATATGAAATGTCTTTTTTTTCTGTCAAAATGTAAACAATGAAAACATTTAGTAAAAAAGATGAAGTATCCACATTATTCCCAGGCTTTAACCAAACCAAACATGAATTGTGTCTGTTCAAAAGCGAGAATGACTTTGTACCATCATGACCATTGACCCCAACTCCAATGTTTATATTAAGTCCGATAGAATTGAACATCAATGGGCTAAAGAGGAAACGCATTTGGTGAGAAGTTTGAGTCGGTAATTGGCATTAAAGAGAATTTCATATAAAAAAAAAAGTTTTGTTGTTGCGACCCGCCCTTATCTTATTCCGAGCTGACGTCTCCTTTGTGTAAATTACAAAGTAAATCATGTAATGTGCTTTCCACTGCTTGTCATATCAATGACAGAAAACAGTGACGTGCTCGCCCGAAACTAATCACTGACTCGTTTGGCCGCCGCGTGTTTATTGTGGGCCGTCAAGGTCAAAAACACAGCAGAACAGTAAGCATCCGCTCGCTGACCGCCAGCCGCGCTACACCCTGTGTCGTCATCCCTGACCGCCACCTCCTCCTCCCGTTAGAGCGTCCGCCGTTGGCTTAATGAATGGTTCCTGTCCACATCAGAGAGTTGCGCGCTGATAGCGGCGCTCATTAGGACAGCGCGCTGTGTGGGATCCATCTGGACTGTCTCACACATCAGGACAAAGTGCGGAGGTCCCCGTGCTGCGGAGAGACCCAATGTCTGTGGGTTCTCCATTTCGATGCGAGAGTGTCTCATTATTTGGAAAAACCTTGAATGGGAATTATGAGAGGATGTAGCGAGCATGGCTGGGGGGTTCCAGGCGTAGAGAATTCATTACAACGGAATGAGGTCCTTTTCTCAGGGGGGGGAGAATTCCCAACAACACCGTCCAAGCTTTACAATCATTTCCATATCAAATTCAGCCTCTTTTGTCAGGAGACGGTCCGCTTGTGACTGATTAACATAAATAAATGGAAGGTAAATGTTAACATAAGGCACCTGATCAGCCACAGTGGGCTGCAAGATTTCCATCCGCAGTCACGCACATGAAGTGAAGTGAATTATATTTACATAGCGCTTTTCTCTAGTGAATCAAAGCGCTTTACATAGTGAAACCCATTATCTAAGTCAGTGTTTTCAACCACTGTGCCGCGGCACACTAGTGTGCCATGAGATATAGTCTGGTGTGCCGTGGGAGATTATCTAATTTCACCTATTTGGGTTAAAAATATTTTTTGCAAACCAGTAATTATAGTCTGCAAATGATGTGTTGTTGTTGAGTGTCTGTGCTGTCTAGAGCTCGGCACAGTAACCGTGTAATACCCTTCCATATCAGTAGGTGGCAGCCGGTAGCTAATTGCTTTGTAGATGTCGGAAACAGCGGGAGGCAGGGTGCAGGTAAAAAGATGCCTAATGCTTAAACTAAAAATTAAAAAAAGGTTAGTGCCCTTAAGAAAAGGCAATCAAAGTTAGGGAAGGCTATGCAGAACGAAAGCCAAACTGAACTGGCTACAAAGTAAACAAAAACAGAATGCTGGATGACAGCAAAGACTTACTGTGGAGCAAAGACGGCATCCACAATGTACATCCAAACATGACATGACAATCAACAATGTCCCCACGAAGAAGGATAAAAACAACCGAAATATTCTTGATTGCTAAAACAAAGTAGATATGGGGAATATCGCTCAAAGGAAGACATGAAACTGCTACAGGAAAACACCAAAAAAAAAAAGAGAAAACGCCACCAAAATAGGAGCGCAAGACAAGAACTAAAACATTACACACAAGAAAACACTAAAAAACTCCAAATAAGTCAGGGTGTGATGTGACAAGTGGTGACAGTACACCTACTTTGAGACAAGAGCTATAGTGATGCATGGTTGGTTATGGTTTAAAGTCATATCCAACAATTGCGACAACGACTTTTTACTGTCGACTGAGTTTAATTTTTTAATGATTTCTGCTGGTGGTGTGCCGCCGGATTTTTTCAACGCAAAAAATGTGCCTTGGCTCAAAAAAGGTTGAAAAACACTGATTTAAGTTACATTTTTTTAAACCAGTGTGGGAGGCACTGGGAGCAAGTGGGTGAAGTGTCTTGCCCAAGGACACGACAGCTGTGACTAGGATGGCTGAAGCGGGGATCAAACCTAGAACCCTCAGGTTGCTGGCACAGCCGCTCTGCCAGCTGAGCCACGCTGTCGTGTCGCTGCACTCTTTTTCCCTGGTTAGAGTATCGGAGAGGCCTTCAAGGACAAATAATGATGGTGTTTGTCAGCCACTTAATAATCACAACTTGAAATGACATCTGCAGCTACTGTCAGGGAAGTTACTTTTGCAATGTAATACATTACACATTACTGGTATTTTGAAGTACTGCCTCTATGTTACATTATTACTTTCATTTAAACAACTTTACAAGAATAACTTGCAACGTGGTTTTCAACTGGTGTGTCAAGACCCACACATGGATGTGGGTCTTTTAATACAAAACCCAAAACCAGTGAAGTTGGCAATTTGTGTAATTCGAAAAAAAACCAACCCAGAATACAATGATTTGCAAACCCTTTTCAACCTATATTCAGTTTAATAGACTGCAAAGACAAGATATTTAATGTTCGAACTGAGAAACGTAATTTTTTTTTGCAAATAATCACTAACTTAGAATTTAATGGCCGCAACACGCTACAAAAAAGTTGGCACAGAGGCATTTTTACCACTGTGTTACATGGCCTTTCCTTTTAACAACACTCAGTAAATGTTTGGGAACTGAGGAGACCAATTTTTTAAGCTTTTCAGGTGGAATTCTTTCCCATTCTTGCTTGATATACAGCTTAAGTTGTTCAACAGTTCGGGGTCCTTGTGGTATTTTAGGCTTCATAATGCACCACACATTTTCAATGAGAGACAGGTCTGGACTACAGGCAGGCCAGTCTAGTACCCGCACTCTTTTACTGCGAAGCCACGCTATTGCAACACGTGGCTTGGCATTGTCTTGCTGATATAAGCAGGGGCGTCCATGATAACGTTGCTTGGATGTCAACATATATTGCTCCAAAACCTGTATGTACCTTTCAGCATTAATGGTGCCTTCAAGTTACCCATGCCTTGGGCACTAATACACCCCCATACAATTACACTGTCATGTCTGTGTGATCATGTTTTGTTTTAGTCATGTTCGGTTTTGTTTTTGGACTCTTTGTGCACTTTTGTTTGTTTTGTCACCATAGCAACTCATTAGTTTTCACCTGTCATGTCAAGCACCTGTTTCACATTTTGAGTCACGCACCTGTTTTCACTGATCATGTCACTGCTATATAAGCCGGTCTGTTTCTGTTGTTCGTCCTGGTGACACTATCCTATCTATCCATCCATTCTCTACACACCCTTGTTGATGATCCATGCTGCTCTTTTTCATGTCTTTTTCTCGTTCCAAGTAAGTTCTCTTTATTCAGGCCATAGATAGCAAGTTTTGTTTTATGTCCATTGTTCTGCCTTTGTGCTAGTGTTTTATTTTCCTAGCCACGTTTTGTACCTCCGCTGTGAGTGCCTTTTGTTTTCTTCCTTTTTTTTGTAGTTTGTTAGTGTTTTAATAAATTATGTACTTGCATTCACGCCTTGCCTGCACCAACTTTCCTTTGCATTCCGGGAAAACAAACTCCAAGATCCACGTATTGACATACACATGCTGGCTTTTGAACTTTGCGCCTATAACAACCTGAATGGTTCGTTTCCTCTTTGTTCTGGAGGACACAACGTCCACAGTTTCCAAAAACAATTTTAATTGTGTACTCGTCAGACCACGGAACACTTTTCCACTTTGCATCAGTCCATCTTAGATGAGTTCGGGCCCAGCGAAGTTGGTGGTGTTTCTGGGTGTTGTTGATAAATGGCTTTGGCTTTGCATAGTAGAGTTTTAACTTGCACTTACAGATGTAGCGACCAACTGTAGTTGCTGACAGTGGTTTTCTGAAGTGTTCCTGAGCCCATGTGGTGATATCCTTTACACACTAATGTCACTTTTTGATGCGGAATGAGGGATCGAAGGTCTGTAATATCATCGCTTACGTGCAGTGATTTCTCCAGATTCTCTGAACCTTTCGATGATATTACAGACCGTAGATGGTGAAATCCCTAAATTCCTTGCAATAGCTCGTTGAGAAATGTTGTTCTTAAACTTTTGGACAATTTGCTCAGGCATTTGTTCACAAAGTGGTGACCCCCACCTCCCCCTTGTTTGTGAAGCTGCTTTTATACCCAATCATGGCACCCACCTGTTCCCAGTTAGCCCGTTCACCTGTGGGATGTTCCAAATAAGTGTTTGATGAGCATTCCTCAACTTTCTCAGTCTTTTTTGCCACTTATGCCAGTTTTTTGAAACACGTTGCAGCCATCAAATTCCAAAATAGCTGATATTTGCAAAAAATAACCACGTTTTCCAGTTCGAACGTCAAGTATCTTGTCTTTGCAGTCTATTCAATTGAATATAGGTTGAAAAGGATTTGCAAATCATTGTATTTTGTTTTTATTTACGATTTACACAACGTGCCAACTTCACTGGTTTTGGTATATTGATGCACAACCCCAAGGGAAATATCAGGACTAAGCAAGCAGAGGTTAGAAAAAATAAAACTACAACAAATAATAATTTGTCCAAACAGTACAAACATGTTTGTAAGACATAAGCAGAACTTTGACTTGATCATTAATCCATGCATACAATGACTGCAGGTGGAGTAGTGATGGATGATGGATGATGATGACCTCAAGAAGCAACTTCAAAGAAGAAATAAAACATGTCATGAGCCGTTTCGCTGCTCACACTGTCGGCACATATTGTTCCTGTACATTTTTTTTTTTTACCCCTGAGGCAAAGAGATAGAGCCCCCTGAGAAGGGAAGCCCTGTGTTGATAAGCTCGGAGGCAGTGGAAAAAAAAGGCCTGTGTGAACTGTCAGCGCCCGATATACACAGCAGCAGCTAATCTGCTCGCTAGCTGCCACTCAGGTCAACCCGCTTCCTCCACATGTAAACTGAAGAAGGAAGAAGAGGTGGGTGGCACCCTCAGCTGGAAACCCTGAGCGAAGATATACACAGAAAAAAGGTTCCGACGCAAGTGAACTCTGGGAAATCCAAATGTGTCTCGCCCACCGTGACGTGAGAACAATCCTGCCTTATCTCACTCGCCGTGTTGACATGCAGCTTACGCTTTAATTAAGAGCGCTCCTGTCCCGACAATGGAAAAACATCTGCTTTAATGAGCCGCTCCCGAGCAAATAAAGGCTTTGTTTGCTCAATGACTAAGATTTGGAAATGTATTGAAGATGGATGGACCAAACCCCATGATTTCATCTCCGTCACCGTGAAGCTCCTGCATCAAACTCGTCATGATTCATTAGCGCTAAACACCGCATGTCTTTTCTCTCCTTTTGAAATGCTGCTGCATGTTCACTGAATCAAATGTAATAATGTGCATGGAGGACAATGTTGTCACGACACTATAAAGCAGGGGGGTCAGCAACCCGCGGCTCTTTAGTGCCGCCCTGGCGGCTCCCTGGAGCATTTTTATAAAAGGATTGAAAATGGAAAAAGATGGGAGAAAAAATATTTTTTTGTTTTAGTATGTTTTTTGTTTGAGGACAAACATGACACAAACCTTCCCAATTGTTAGAAAGCCCACTGTTTAACATGTTTGTGTGTATGCTTCACTGATGAGAGAGTGAACATTGTTTTGGCCCGCTAATTTCGGCAGTTCTTGAACTCACCATAGTGTGGACTGTTTGTCTGTAAACAGTTTGTTTACATGTAAATTCTTCCACTCCTTCTTTGTCTCATTTTGTCCACCAAAAGTTTTATACTGTGCGTGAATGCACAAAGGTGCGCTTTGTTGATGTTATTTGGTTATTTGGTTAGTTGGTACAAAATGCAGCTGCTAGACTTTTGACAAGAACAAGAAAGTTTGATCATATTACGCCTATACTGGCTCACCTGCACTGGCTTCCTGTGCACTTAAGATGTGACTTTAAGGTTTTACTACTTACGTATAAAATACTACACGGTCTAGCTCCAGCCTATCTTGCCGATTGTATTGTACCATTATGTCCCGGCAAGAAATCTGCGTTCAAAGAACTCCGGCTTATTAGTGATTCCTAGAGCCCAAAAAAAGTCTGCGGGCTATAGAGCGTTTTCTATTCGGGCTCCAGTACTATGGAATGCCCTCCCGGTAACAGTTAGAGATGCTACCTCAGTAGAAGCATTTAAGTCCCATCTTAAAACTCATTTGTATACTCTAGCCTTTATATAGCCCCCCTTTTTTAGACCAGTTGATCTGCCGTTTCTTTTCTTTTCTCCTCTGCTCCCCCCTCTCCCTTGTGGAGGGGGAGACACACAGGTCCGGTGGCCATGGATAAAGTGCTGGCTGTTCAGATTCGGGACCCGGGGTGGACCACTCGCCTGTGCATCGGTTGGGAACATCTCTGCGCTGCTGACCCGTCTCCGCTCGGGATGGTTTCCTGCTGGTCCCACTATGGACTGGACTCTTACTATTATGTTGGATCCACTATGGACTGGACTCTCACAATATTATGTCAGACCCACTCGGCATCCATTGCATTCGGTCTCCCCTAGAAGGGGGGTGGGGGGGGTTACCCACATATGCGGTCCTTTCCAAGGTTTCTCATAGTCATTCACATCGACGTCCCACTGGGGTGAGTTTTTCCTTGCCCTCATGTGGGCTCTGTACCGAGGATGTCGTTGTGGCTTGTGCAGCCCTTTGAGACACAAAAATCAAAACATTCCTGTGTTTTGTATTCATTTCTGTTCCAGCTCTCTTACTTTTTTGTTTCTACTTCCTGTGCACTTCCATACTCCGCAAAGTCACCTGTGGTTGGAGTACTGTTCTTCACACCTGTTCCTGAGGGATCACCTGCCTGTGATCACTAATCAGGAGGTTTTTTTTTGCTTGCTTGCTTGGTCCATTGCTTTGCATTACTTGTATTTTCTCTAAGTTGATGCACACTTTTAGTTTGCATCTGCTTTTGCCTTGCATCACACTGCCTTCTTTATTTCACCTCCCTCATTAAGGTGAGTTGAGTTCAAAGTTTTACTGCACATAACTATTATCAACTGTTCCCAAACAACACGCAAGTCTTTGTTTTTATGTCAAGAATATACGTTTGTAGATATATGCTGTTTTTATTTACTCTAGGTCGAGAAAATTAATAACATTATAGGGTTGGGCCAAAGAGGGCAGCACGTCGGAACAGGGGTTCGTGCGTGTGCCTCACAATACGAAGGTCCTGGGTCTGGGTCTTTCTGTGTGGCATTTGCATGTTCTCCCTGTGACTGCGTGGGTTCCCTCCGGGTACTCCGGTTTCCTCCCGCCTCCAAAGACATGCACCTGGGGATAGGTTGATTGACAACACTAAATTGGCTCTAGTGTGTGAATGTGAGTATGTGTTGTCTATCTGTGTTGGCCCTGTGATGAGGTGGCGACTTGTCCAGGGTGTACCCTGCCTTCCGCCCGAGTGCAGCTGGGATAGGCTCCAGTACCCCCCACGACCCTGAGAGGGACAAGCGGTAGAAAATGGATGGATGGGTGGGTTGGGCCAAAGTAAATGCACGCTAAAATAAATAGGAGGGGGGGAACCCCAGAGGGAGTTGTAGGGTGTCCCCTGCTAAATGACAGTTAACAGTAACCGACCCTTATTGGGGCCATTTAGTTCCATATGTACATTCTCAGTAACATTAACATAATTACCTGTATAACAGGGGTGTCAAACGTACGGCCCAAGGGCCGGATCAGGCCCGCGGACAGGTTTTATCCGGCCCGGGGGATAAGTTTGCTAAGTATAAAAATTAGCCAAAATTTTGGAATGAAAGAAACTGTTGTTCTAAATATGTCCACTAGATGTCGCAATAGCAATTCTTTGTATCTTTGTAGATGATGCTACATATGTACAAAATAAACCACATGATGTTAGTGCACCAGTCAAGGAAAATGAGCAAACTACATAAATAACATCTTGTAATTTCATTTTGATATAATTTTTTTATCTTGATAGATTGAAAATTAACACCAATGAGGTGACTGATGAACATTATCACATCATTTATTCAGAAAGTATAAATAACGACAAATAAAGATAGAATACTATTATCCACAACATGTAAGTGTAAAAAACAACACATTAATTTTTAAACAAAGAAAACAATCTGAAATGGTCTTTATTTTTAACTTATCGTGCCGTGATTTTACCAGTCCGGCTCACTTGGGAGTAGATTTTTCTCCATGTGGCCCCCGATCTCAAATTAGTTTGACACCCCTGCTATATAAGAACTTAAAATGTAGCAGTTTGGGAGGAATTTCATGGAAAATATGTTTACTTTAAAAATTTTCTGTTTTATTGATTTCCGTTCATGTAAAGGTGGCGTTTGTTAAAGGGGAAGTGCACTTTTTGGAGAATTTTGCCTATCGTTCACAATCATTAGGAAAGAAAAACGACGGATGTATTCTTTTAATGTTATCTAAATATTAAATAAATGCGATCAAAAGTCTGCTTGCAATGGAGCCTATGTGAGTCGTTCAATTCTGCCCATAGAGCCCCTAAAAACATCGAAACACCTCCATCAGGGTTTTATATACATCCATCCATCCATCCATCTTCTTCCGCTTATCCGAGGTCGGGTCGCGGGGGCAGCAGCCTAAGCAGGGAAGCCCAGACTTCCCTCTCCTCAGCCACTTCGTCCAGCTCCTCCCGGGGGATCCCGAGGCGTTCCCAGGCCAGCCGGGAGACATAGTCTTCCCAACGTGTCCTGGGTCTTCCTCGTGGCCTCCTACCGGTCGGACATGCCCTAAACACCTCCTTAGGGAGGCGCTCGGGTGGCATCCTGACCAGATGCCCGAACCACCTCATCTGGCTCCTCTCGATGTGGAGGAGCAGCGGCTTTACTTTGAGCTCCCCCCGGATGACAGAGCTTCTCACCCTATCTCTAAGGGAGAGCCCCGCCACCCGGCGGAGGAAACTCATTTCGGCCGCTTGTACCCGTGATCTTGTCCTTTCGGTCATAACCCAAAGCTCATGACCATAGGTGAGGATGGGAACGTAGATCGACCGGTAAATTGAGAGCTTTGCCTTCCGGCTCAGCTCCTTCTTCACCACAACGGATCGATACAGCGTCCGCATTACTGAAGACGCCGCACCGATCCGCCTGTTGATCTCACGATCCACTCTTCCCTCACTCGTGAACAAGACCCCGAGGTACTTGAACTCCTCCACTTGGGGCAAGATCTCCTCCCCAACCCGGAGATGGCACTCCACCCTTTTCCGGGCGAGAACCATGGACTCGGACTTGGAGGTGCTGATTCTCATCCCAGTCGCTTCACACTCAGCTGCGAACCGATCCAGTGAGAGCTGAAGATCCTGGCCAGATGAAGCCATCAGGACCAAATCATCTGCAAAAAGCAGAGACCTAATCCTGCAGCCACCAAACCGGATCCCCTCAACGCCTTGACTGCGCCTAGAAATTCTGTCCATAAAAGTTATGAACAGAATCGGTGACAAAGGGCAGCCTTGGCGGAGTCCAACCCTCACCGGAAACGTGTCCGACTTACTGCCGGCAATGCGAACCAAGCTCTGACACTGATCATACAGGGAGCGGACCGCCACAATCAGACAGTCCGAAACCCCATACTCTCTGAGCACTCCCCACAGGACTTCCCGAGGGACACGGTCGAATGCCTTCTCCAAGTCCACAAAGCACATGTAGACTGGTTGGGCAAACTCCCATGCACCCTCAAGGACCCTGCCGAGAGTATAGAGCTGGTCCACAGTTCCACGACCAGGACGAAAACCACACTGTTCCTCCTGAATCCGAGGTTCGACTATCCGGCGTAGCCTCCTCTCCAGTACACCTGAATAGACCTTACCGGGAAGGCTGAGGAGTGTGATCCCACGATAGTTAGAACACACCCTCCGGTTCCCCTTTTTAAAGAGAGGAACCACCACCTCGGTCTGCTAATCCAGAGGTACTGCCCCCGATGTCCACGCGATGCTGCAGAGTCTTGTCAACCAAGACAGCCCTACAGCATCCAGAGCCTTAAGGAACTCCGGGCGGATCTCATCCACCCCCGGGGCCTTGCCACCGAGGAGCTTTTTAACTACCTCAGCAACCTCAGCCCCAGAAATAGGAGAGCCCACCACAGACTCCCCAGGCACTGCTTCCTCATAGGAAGACGTGTTGGTGGGATTGAGGAGGTCTTCGAAGTATTCCCTCCACCGATCCACAACTTCCGCAGTCGAGGTCAGCAGAACACCATCCGCACCATACACGGTGTTGGTAGTGCACTGCTTCCCCTTCCCGAGGCGGCGGATGGTGGTCCAGAATCGCTTCGAAGCCGTCCGGAAGTCGTTTTCCATGGCTTCCCCGAACTCCTCCCATGTCCGAGTTTTTGCCTCCGCGACCGCTGAAGCCGCACACCGCTTGGCCTGTCGGTACCTGTCCGCTGCCTCAGGAGTTCCATGAGCCAAAAGAACATGATGTACGTATATATGTAATGTAGTAACGGGCACATCTATAATAACATTTAATATTTACCTATTTTGATCATTTTAAGCATACGAGGTGAATTAATTTCAAAAACGCATCACGACATTTGCTTTTTTCCCCCAACAACATAACTGATTACTGCTCACTGCAGACTTCATGAGAGTTGACAAACATAATAAAACATCACTTACTGTACAATGTCTGCTGTCATTAGGATGCCGACTGATAGAATCTTGTTTTTTTCCCATTTAGATGAAGAATGACTCATAATCATCACGAAGAAAAGGGAGGTCTTTTCGTGTGATTCTCACCATTACCGGGTCTAAATTGGCTGTCAAAATGTACCAACTTGTTGGAATTTTCCTCAGCCTTCTTCTATCCAGGTGAGATGCATGATTTATGATCTGCAATAAACTTCCAAGGAGCAGGGAAGTGAGGAAACAGCTGACCACTCGATGATGTAAACATAGCAGCATAAACTGGTGATCACGGCGCCGACATAAATAGCGCTTATAATAACAATATCACTAATATTTGCTTAATAATAATCGAGTCACGAAATGTAAATGGAGTAATGTTGGCGCTTTTTGAATGGTTATTTATTGGGGATTTTGGGCGGAATAGTGGACCTCCCATTGGCGCCGCTGTAAGCTGACTTTTATTTCCGTCTATTTTTTATTTATTTATTTATTTACGTGCCATCTACAGCAGCATTGGTACCGGGCCGCACAAGTAATTAAAAAATAAAATATATACCGTATATACCGTATTTTTCGGAGTATAAGTCGCACCGGAGTATAAGTCGCACCTGCCGAAAATGCATAATAAAGACGGAAAAAAACATTAGGCAACTTTCATAAACTATGAAAATAACTGTGACTTATAGTCCGAAAAATACGGTATATATATATATATATATATATATATATATTTTTTTTTTTTTTTTTTTTTTTTTTTAATTAAATGAACATAAAAACACAATATATACATTATATATCAATATAGATCAATACAGTCTGCAGGGATACAGTCCGTAAGCACACCTGATTGTATTTTTTTATGAAAAAAACAAACCCCCCCCCACCCCCCGGTTGGGGACCACTGATCTACAGGATTGGAGTGGAACAGTCAATAGACGTGTTTAACATTGTGGTGTAGTAATTATCCCAAAAGTTTTTGGTTTTTTTGCCCTTTACTTTGACTGTGTTCTGCTGACATACTAACCCTAACAGAGTATAGGCACAAATCAAAATGGGAATCTTGCCCCACCATCCATCCATCCATCCATTTTCTACCGCTTGTCCCTTTTGGGGTCGCGGCGGGTGCTGGAGCCTATCTCAGCTGCATTCGGGCGGAAGGCGGGGTACACCCTGGACAAGTCGCCACTTCATCACAGGGCCAACACAGATAGACAGACAACATTCACACTCACATTCACACACTAGGGCCAATTTAGTGTTGCCAATCAACCTATCCCCAGGTGCATGTTTTTGGAGGTGGGAGGAAGCCGGAGTACCCGGAGGGAACCCACGCAGTCACAGGGAGAACATGCAAACTCCACACAGAAAGATCCCGAGCCCGGGATTGAACCCAGGACTACTCATGATCTTCGTATTGTGAGGCACATGCACTAACCTCTCTTCCACCGTGCTGCCCCTTGCCCCACCAATAGAAATAAATACACACTTCCTTTCTTCCCCTTTCACACTGTGTTTTTCCCCACACTCCTTGGACCCCTGTGCTGTAGGAGGAAATAACAGAAGTGCATCAAGACCCCCTGCGGCGCCCGGCTTAGACAGGTGTGTCCATGCCAGCCTATTAGCCTTTAGTACAACCGTTCATCATAACAGTAGCCAAAGAGGTGGTCGTTTTTTCTCTTCTGGCTGTTATTCTGACTTCTCAACCTCTCATTCTCAAGGAGTAAATCCACTTAGCAGGGCATCATCTATTATGCGTCCGTCATGGCGGAACTAACGCATATGAGTGATGTCATAGGGGAATTCCCCGAGCAGCCTCTGTTTATGTTTTTTGTCCTAAAGGTAGGGGGTATGCAAGGCCACCCGACACTAACTTGTGTAATATTATTATTATTATTACTAATACTACAGTGTTATTATTATTTCACTACTTTACTACAAATAGCGGAGAATGCCAGATGCTGCAAATAAGAGAGCTGTGTGGCGTTTCTTGCTCTGCATTCTTTTGCTCGTCAAGAAAAGTCCACCCATGCTCATAAGTTCCTCCACCTGTTTGGAAAGATCTCTCAGTGCTTTCTGGTCCCTGCGAAGGATCATAAGTGAGGCGACTTAATGAGCAGGGGAGGGAATGAATCATGCTACACATGCAGCTTCTGTAACACTTCACCTTGTTTGTGGGGTTCAGACGTTGAGAAAGAACATCCGAGGGAACATTGGTGGACACCAGTCTGGTCCGACCCATTCCACCCTGTTGATTGTCTTGTTTTTCAGCTTGCGAAAGTAGTTCTTTGGCAATATAACCAGTTGTAAGGTATATTTACCTTAGGTAGGTCTTTTATGGACCCAAAGATGAAGAAACACAGTACAGTCGTTCTTGTTTATTGCAGACAATTGGTTCTAGAGTTGACCGTGGTAACACATTTCAGATGGCAGTCACACATAAGAGATATGTGTAGACTGCAATATGACTCAAGTAAACAACACCAACATTTGATATGTTCCATTGAAAATTTAGAACATTACACACTCAAAAAATCTATCAGAATGTTTTAGTACGGGCAGCACGGTGGAACAGGGGTTAGTGCATGTGCCTCACAATACAAAGGTCCTGAGTAGTCCTGAGTTCAATCCCGGGCTCGGGATCTTTCTGTGTGGAGTTTGCATGTTCTCCTCGTGACTGCGTGGGTTCCTTCCGGGTACTCCGGCTTCCTCCCACCTCCAAAGACATGCACCTGGGGATAGGTTGATTGGCAACACTAAATGGTCCCTAGTGTGTGAATGTGAGTGTGAATGTTGTCTGTCTATCTGTGTTGGCCTTGTGATGAGGTGGCGACTTGTCCAGGGTATACCCCGCCTTCTGCCCGGATGCAGCTGAGATAGGCTCCAGCACCCCCCGCAACCCCAAAAAGGGACAAGCGGTAGAAAATGGATGGCTGAATGGATGTTTTAGTACGACTTTGGTAAGCTATGAAGCCGCACCGTTGATGGATTGTACTGTGCTTCAACATACCAGTATTATTATGGTGTGTGTGTATAAGGTAAGGCATATTATCTGGCGTTTTGTTTCTCAATATTATGCAAAAGCCACTTTTCTTACCTTCTGGAACCTGCTGATCTGTATTTGGGATCTGCATAAGTCCTGAAAATTTGCGTGCGTCCGCCTTTGTAGTCGGTGCCGACACCGTAGTTGATAAGTTTCTTCTTTTACACTATCTTCTTGTTATGGGACATTCATCCTCCGCTGTTGCCATTTCTAATACAAAGTAGTGTATAGTTCTTACTTATATCTGTCAGTAAACTCACCATGAAAGCGCTAAAAACTACCGGTGTAGTGAGTTTACATAATTCACCCAAGGAACTTTAGTTATTAGAGAGTTCCGGTCGGACGTTTTTTCACAGAACACATTTCCGGCATTGTTGTTGCACTAGTGAGCCACGGATGAGGAGATGCTGCTCCGTTATTGATTTAGGTAAAGTCTGAATGTCATTAAAATAGTTAACTCCATCTTTTGACACTTTTTTGACTCCCCTCCTTGCACGCTACACCGCTACAACAAAGATGACGAGGAGAAGACGCTGTCGAAGGTGAGCCACGTAAATAAGACCGCCCACAAAACGGCGCATTCTGAAGCAACTGTCAGAAAGCGGCTTGAAGATGATCTGTAAAACATCATCTATACAACATTTTGACCAAAGAACCACCATCATATGTTATGTAGACCACAAGGAAGTGTTTTACATTTAGAAAAAAATCATAATATGACCCCTTTAATGCGCCCTATAATCCGGTGCGCCTGTTGTATGAAAAAAGACCTGAATTCACCCGCTCGTCGGCATTGCGCCTTATAATCCGGTGCGCCCTATGGTCCAGAAAATACGGTAGTTTAATTGCTACTTCATATCGCAAAGTGACAAAGTCAATCCTCTACCAACCTTTTAAATAATGTGAAGTGTCATAAAAGGGCTCCAGATGGCACTTGATTTTGCGGTGCGTTGTTGGACCGCAGTAGCCAATTTTGCTGGCTAAAGCTTTTGTTTACATGGCTGTACTACACCAGCGGGGATTTGAGAGAGAGCAACAAACTGGATTAGAATTAAACACTTTTTTCATTCTTGGCTAAGAGGAACAATTTTAATGTGATTCAAATGACAGAAAGCCAAAAAAATAGCAAGAATTATAATAATTTGTGTTGGTTTGTTCATCAATTTGTCAGGAGTAGAAGGTTACTCGCTAGTTCATGAAGGATCATACAACACAACACTTTAATTATAGTTTATTCATGTATTTATTAATTATTAACTCACTCAATGTAAATTAATGTATTTATTTACTCATCTATTTATGAATTTATTCACTGTTGTGTTACAAATTGAGTACAAACAAATGTGTTAAACCGGCTATGATACAAAAAGGGGTATGATTAAATAAGCTCTGCTTCTTCCTACTCCTTATGGAACATGCTGTAATGAAAAAAAAAAAGGAAATATGTGACGTATTACATTGTGATTGTATGCATGTTTGAAATAAACTGACGCCAACTAACCAAAATCATAGTACTTTTGACTCTGGGTTAGGGGAAACTGTTTCATCATGCATTCGCTCATAACTTGAATAATAAAAAGAAAATATTTTGTCTAACAATAAAGAAAAAAACATCATGTTTGATAAACATTTGTTTATGTATTTTAGTCATCAGGCTACCTTCTATAGCAGGGGTGTCAAACTAATTTTAGCTCAGGGGCCGCATGGAGGAAAATCTGTGCACACACGTGCCAGATTATTAAAATCATGGCATTAAAACTAAAAAATAAAGACAACTTCAGATTGGTTTTTTTGGCCAAAAATAGATCAAACACATTCTGAAAATATTACAATAAAAATATAGAAAAAAAATACCTGCAGCGAAAAAGTTTAGATCCATGAAGGAAAGAAGAAAGTGAATGAATGTTTACAACTGAATACATTTACATAGGCATAAAAATGTGTTTTCTTTTGTATAATTTTTTTTAATGAATTAAGTAACGTTTATGACAACCTTTGTCCAAAACACAAGATAGAATGTGAGATATAACAGGATAATGCATACATTTATCATTTGTTTTTAAAACGGTTACAAAAAAGTGGGACCCCAAAAATTTACTGTGGGACCCCATTTTTATGACTTGATCGGGTCCTTGGAACCCCATTTTAAAAATTCCTAACGCCAACACTGATGGAGTATTGGTGCGTGCAAACCAGCAGCAGGTGGCTGTGGCCTGCGGGCCGGTTCTAATACTAATCAAATATCATCCCGGGAGCCACAGATAATTTATTCGGATCTGGCCCGATCTGACACATAGGTCTTATAGGAATATACGGATGGAAATGGTTCCATACTGACAGAGATACATTCCTTTGTTTTAATATGTATATTTGCACCAAACTTTAATGGCTTTGTGTGATGCCGCTGACTAATAAACCAAGCACCAAAATAGTAATTAAAACAATGCTTGGTTTACCAGGCAAAAGTAAATAAAATGTCAAAAAATGGCTGTGGTGGCAGTGCTTAAGATTTCAGTGAAGGAATGACACTGATGCCTGCTGGACCTCAGCTCTCACACTGACTGTCACGGGAATGTCAGAAGTGTTGTTATATTTTATCATTCTGTTTATTCGCAGCTCTTTTTAACGTCTTGGCTCAAGACCACCCCTCTTTCACTTACCACACACCTTCTCTCTTGCCATAAGGTCCAAAAGCCACTGGAGCCTTTTTTTCCCCCTTCTTTTTTGGCTTGGCTTCTCTCTGACATGCCTGGGAAGGGCAAGGAAAGGAAATGGGTGGACCGGCCGCTCTTGGTTCCCCAGCGCAAGCAAGGCCCAAAGAGAAGCCAGCCCAGTGTGTTTTTTTCACCTCGGCCCGTCTTGTAAGGCAGCACAGGCCATCTGGTTCTAATAAATCCTCCATGTGGCTCCGCAAATGCAAAGGCCTGACCTGTTAGGGCACTCCATCACTGATACAGTCACTGGTGGGGGGGTTCAGGGAAGGAGTGCTTGCTGATACTGGCCAGCGGTGGGCGCTGTGGCTGTTTCACATGTTTTAACTCTTGATCATTTCAAAGACCCTTTTTTTTTAACTGCAAGGTCCCCTCTTTGCCCACCATGGCTAAACTCGCTATTGTTGCTTTTCGACTGGTCCTGCAAGAGTACTATTTCTAGTATGATTCAACCACGTAACACAGGGATCCTCAAACTTTTTGACCTTGGGGGGGCCGCATTGGGTTAAAAAAATTTGGCCAGGGGCCGGGCTATATATATATATATATATATATATATATATATATATATATATATATATATATATACACAGTATACACACACTTGTAAAGAACATAATGTCATGGTTGTCTTGAGTTTCCAATAATTTCTGCAACTCTTATTTTTTTGTGATAAAGTGATTGGAGCACTTACTTGTTTGTCACAAAAAACATTCATGAAATTAGGTTCTTTTATGAATTTATTATGGGTCTACTGAAAATGTGACCAAATCTGCTGGGTCAAAAGTATACATACAACAATGTTAATATTTGGTTACATGCCAAACCTTGGCAAGTTTCACTGCAATAAGGCACTGCAAGACCCAACCTCCGGGCTTGGTTCTTGGGCGCAGTTGGGTGTTCCATCAGGACAATAACCCCAAAGACACTTCAAAAGTGGTAAAGGAATAGCTAAATCAGGCTAGAATGAAGGTTTTAGAATGGCTTTCCCAAAGTCCTGACTTAAACGTGTGGACAATGCTGAAGAAACAAGTCCATGTCAGAAAACCAACACATTTAGCTGAACTGCACCAATTTTATCAAGAGGAATGGTCAAAAATTAAACCAGAAGCTAGCCAGAAGCTTGTGGATGGCTACCAAAAGCACCTTATTGCTGTGAAACTTGCCAAGGCACATGTAACCAGATATTAACATTGCTGTATGTATACTTTTGACCCAGCAGATTTGGTCACATTTGCAGTAGACTCATAATAAATTCACAAAAGAACCAAACTTCATGAATGTTTTTTGTGACCAACAAGTATATGCTCCAATCACTCTCTCACAAAAAAAAAGAGAGTTGTACAAATTATTGAAAACTCAAGACAGCCATGACATTATGTTCTTTACAAATGTATGTAAACTTTTGACCACGACTGTACATAAAGCCCGGCCCCTGGCCAAATTTATATATATATATATATATATATATATATATATATATATATATATATATAGTACAACGAAACTATGTTTTCAGCACAAACCCGTTCAAGATTAGACAAACAAACAGTGTACAGGGTTACAGAACAGGAATGCTGGTGGGTCGCCACAAGGCGCCCCGTAAAAGATGGGAAAAAGGTAAAACGCTGGGGAAGAAAATGAGTAAAAAAATACAATCTAGACTGAGCTCCTAAGGGGGCCTAGTCTGGAGTGGGAAAAAACCTCCATGCCATGCACACATAAACATGTAACATATAACCACGACAACTTGCAACAGAGGGGCGGGGAGTTGGGGTCCTGGAGGTCGACTGCTGCTATAAAGCGCTGCCAGCCGTCCATCACCCCGAAGGGGAATCAAGCGGTGGTGAAGGTGTGGGGTGGGGGTGGGGTGTGTGTGTGTATATGCCCATTGTCTTGGGTGTGTTGATGTAGTGTCCATAGGCCTGGGGCCGTTCTGCATGCAAGCAAAAGTTCGACTCCAGGTGTCGTTGAGGAGTCCTCAGGGGGATGTTTTCAGAACAGCCTGCTCCTGTTGTTGCATCAAGGCCATTCGAGGGAGTCAAATCGTAGATTAGGATTTTGTTTTTAAGCGAACAGACATATATATGTATATATATATATATATATATATATATATATATATACTAAACTAAACATCAAATGTCCACTGATGTTTAAAAACTCTACACTTGGAGTCCAACGATTACGCCATTTTTTTCCCTCGAGCACTGATTGACTGAAAGAGCGCGTACTTGCCGCGCTCTCCCCCGACTTTGAGGCGCAAGCGCGATGACGTCACGTTATTGATGGGAAAATGCATTTTTTGCATGATGCATGATTTGCTTGAGCGGCTAGGAGACCCGGTAATAAGCGGTAGAAAATGGATTGATGGATGGGGGGAAAAGGACAGATTAAAAAAAATTATAATTAAAAAATAAATAATAATAAAAAATATTTTATTTTATTTTTTATTTTTTTTACTTGGGACTACCTGCGGGTCGGATTTTGGATGCTGGCGGGCCGTATCTGCCTAGGAGACCCAGTAAGAAGCGGTAGAAAATGGATTGATGGATGAGCGAAAAAGGACAGATTTAAAAAAATTATGATTACCAAAAAAAAAAAAATTTATATGTATATTTTTTTTACTCGGGACTACCCACGGGGCGTATTTTGGACGCTGGCGGGCCGTATTTTGGGGACCCCTGGTATAACATGTTTACACGTAGTCAATTTGGCAACACTAAATTGGCCCTAGTGTGTGAATGTGAGTGTGAATGTTGTCTATCTGTGTTGGCCCTGCGATGAGGTGGCGACTTGTCCAGGGTGTACCCCGTCTTCCCTGCGAATGCAGCTGAGATAGGCTCCAGCACCCCCCCGACCCCGAACGGGACAAGCGGTAGAAAATGGATGGATGGATAGTTCTGCATTTGCAGGCTGCCAAGTGCCAAGGCAAAAGATAGTTCAATAGCTTTCTTACTACTATAGGACTATTTTAACAAATTTGAGGGTCGTTTCTGGAAAAGACGCATCTACAACCATGGGAAATTGAGGGGCAAAAGGAAAAGTTGAAATGTTTTTGCTGCAGATAAAATGGTTTGATGTTTTTTTTTTATCAAACTTTAAAACGGAATGAATTAAATGGCACTAAGGCATCTACAATACAATCTTTTTGGAAGAAAAGATGGAAGAAAGTCATGTGTGGAAAAGACTTGGTCGCCAATGTGTGCTGTACACCTGTAGGCTGTAGAGTGCATGCCAAAGCTATAGGTGGCGCTGTAACTCCTGAATGTAAGGCTATTATAGCCAACCACAATGTGCAAGAAAGTCTTATTTGTAAAAAAAAAAACAATGACAAAACAAGGAAAAGGGCCTACAATTTCCAGTACATGGCTATGCCAAAACAACCTGTCATAAGAACAGTTTTTTTCTGAAACTCTGAAACTAATCCATCACTGTGAGTGTACTAAATCATGTTGGCGTCATCATCTTTTTGCTTTGCTGTATTCACCTCAGCACTATTTTTTATTAGCCTTGCACATATTCGTTATTTAAGTTTAAGTTTCTTAGTTTCCGGAGGTGGGAATTGAAACTCTCTCTGACAGGAGACTCTGCTAGACGTTCCCAGCAAACCCTCACAATGCGTTTGGGCCTGCCAGGTCTGTCCGGCATCCTCCCCCACCATCGCAGCCAACTCACCACCAGGTGGTGATCGGTAGAAAGCTCCGCCCCTCTCTTCACCCGAGTGTCCAAAACATGAGGCCGCAAATCCGATGACACAACTACAAAGTCGATCATGGAACTGCGGCCTAGGGTGTCCTGGTGCCAAGTGCACATATGGACACCCTTATGTTTGAACATGGTGTTCGTTATGGACAATCTGTGACGGGCACAAAAGTCCAATAACAAAACACCGCTCGGGTTCAGATCCGGGCAGCCATTCTTCCCAATCACGCCTCTCCAGGTTTCACTGTCGCTGCCAACATGAGCATTGAAGTCCCCCAGTAGAACGAGGGAATCACCCGGGGGAGCACTCTCAAGTACTCCCTCGAGTGAATCCAAAAAGGGTGGGTACTCTGAGCTGCGGTTTGGCGCGTAAGCGCAAACCACAGTCAGGACCCGTTCCCCCACCCGAAGGCGGAGGGAAGCTACCCTCTCGTCCACCGGGTTGAACTCCAACGTACAGGCTCTGAGCCGGGGGGAAACAAGAATTGCCACCCCAGCCCGTCGCCTCTCACTGCCGGCAACGCCAGAGTGGAAGAGAGTCCAGCCCCTCTCGAGAGAACTGGTTCCAGAGCCCTTGCTGTGCGTCGAAGTGAGTCCGACTATATCTAGCCGGAACTTCTCCACCTCGCGCACTAGCTCAGGCTCCTTCCCCCCCAGCGAGGTGACGTTCCACGTCCCAAGAGCTAGCTTCTGTAGCCGAGGATCGGACCGCCAAGTGCCCTGCCTTCGGCCTCCGCCCAGCTCACATCGCACCCGACCTCTATGACCCCTGCTATGGGTGGTGAGCCCATTGGAGGGGGGACCCACGTTGCCTCTTCGGGCTGTGCCCGGCCGGGCCCCATGGGGACAGGCGCTCGCCATCGTGCCCCACCTCCGGGCCTGGCTATAGAGGGGGGCCCCGGTGACCCGCGTCCGGGCGAGGGAAATCTGGGTTCCTTGTCAGTGTTATTCATAGAGATCTTCGAGCCGGAAGAACTTTGAACATGTCACAAGGGAGGTGCTGGACATTGAGTCCGAATGGACCATGTTCCGCGCCTCTATTGTCGAGGCGGCTGATTGGAGCTGTGGCCGCAAGGTAGTTGGTGCTTGTCGTGGCGGTAATCCTAGAACCCGTTGGTGGACACCGGCGGTGAGGGATGCCGTCAAGCTGAAGAAGGAGTCCTATCGGGTTCTTTTGGCTCATAGGACTCCTGAAGCAGTGGACAAGTACCGACAGGCCAAGCGGTGTGCGGCTTCAGCGGTCGCAGAGGCAAAAACTTCGGACTTAGTAGGAGTTCGGTGAGGCCATGGAAAACGACTTCCGGACGGCTTCGAAGCAATTCTGGACCACCATCCGCCGCCTCAGGAAGGGGAAGCAGTGCACTATCAACACCGTGTATGGCGAGGATGGTGTTCTGCTGACCTCGACTGCGGATGTTGTGGATCGGTGGAGGGAATACTTCGAAGACCTCCTCAATCCCACCAACACGTCTTCCTATGAGGAAGCAGTGCCTGGGGAGTCTGTGGTGGGCTCTCCTATTTCTGGGGCTGAGGTTGCTGAGGTAGTTAAAAAGCTCCTCGGTGGCAAGGCCCCGGGGGTGGATGAGATCCGCCCGGACTTCCTTAAGGCTCTGGATGTTGTGGGGCTGTCTTGGTTGACAAGACTCTGCAGCATCTCGTGGACATCGGGGGCGGTACCACTGGATTGGCAGACCGGGGTGGTGGTTCCTCTCTTTAAGAAGGGGAACCGGAGGGTGTGTTCTAACTATCGTGGGATCACACTCCTCAGCCTTCCCGGTAAGGTCTATTCAGGTGTACTGGAGAGGAGGCTACGCCGGATAGTCGAACCTCGGATTCAGGAGGAACAGTGTGGTTTTCGTCCTGGTCGTGGAACTGTGGACCAGCTCTATACTCTCGGCAGGGTCCTTGAGGGTGCATGGGAGTTTGCCCAACCAGTCTACATGTGTTTTGTGGACTTGGAGAAGGCATTCGACCGTGTCCCTCGGGAAGTCCTGTGGGGAGTGCTCAGGGAGTATGGGGTATCGGACTGTCTGATTGTGGCAGTCCGCTCCCTGTATGCTCAGTGCCAGAGCTTGGTCCGCATTGCCGGTAGTAAGTCGGACACGTTTCCAGTGAGGGTTGGACTCCGCCAAGGCTGCCCTTTGTCACCGATTCTGTTCATAACTTTTATGGACAGAATTTCTAGGCGCAGTCAAGGCGTTGAGGGGATCTGGTTTGGTGGCTGTAGGATTAGGTCTCTGCTTTTTGCAGATGATGTGGTCCTGATGGCTTCATCTGGCCAGGATCTTCAGCTCTCGCTGGATTGGTTCGCAGCCGAGTGTGAAGCGACTGGGATGAGAATCAGCACCTCCAAGTCCGAGTCCATGGTTCTCGCCCGGAAAAGGGTGGAGTGCCATCTCCGGGTTGGGGAGGAGATCTTGCCCCGAGTGGAGGAGTTCAAGTACCTCGGAGTCTTGTTCACGAGTGAGGGAAGAGTGGATCGTGAGATCGACAGGCGGATCGGTGCGGCGTCTTCAGTAATGCGGACGCTGTATCGATCCGTTGTGGTGAAGAAGGAGCTGAGCCGGAAGGCAAAGCTCTCAATTTACCGGTCGATCTACGTTCCCATCCTCACCTATGGTCATGAGCTTTGGGTTATGACCGAAAGGACAAGATCACGGGTACAAGCGGCTGAAATGAGTTTCCTCCGCCGGGTGGCGGGGCTCTCCCTTAGAGATAGGGTGAGAAGCTCTGCCATCCGGGAGGGAGCTCAAAGTAAAGCCGCTGCTCCTCCACATCGAGAGGAGCCAGATGAGGTGGTTCGGGCATCTGGTCAGGATGCCACCCGAACGCCTCCCTAGGGAGGTGTTTAGGGCACGTCCGACCGGTAGGAGGCCGCGGGGAAGACCCAGGACACGTTGGGAAGACTATGTCTCCCGGCTGGCCTGGGAACGCCTCGGGGTCCCACAGGAAGAGCTGGACGAAGTGGCTGGGGAGAGGGAAGTCTGGGCTTCTCTGCTTAGGCTGCTGCCCCCGCGACCCGACCTCGGATAAGCGGAAGAAGATGGATGGATGGATGGTTTCTTAGTTTATATTTTTAGATCATCGTTAATATTATTTTTTTTACATTACACAGCCTACCAAGTCAAATTCCTTGTGTGTTGAACATACTTGGCCTGTAAATCTGATTCTGATTCTGATATAGTGAAAAATTTATCTGCAAAATACACAAGAAAAACATGTGGATTGAACCAAAAAAAAAAGGATTCAAAAGCATGCACTACCCGGCAGGCACGAGACATTGCTACAACGTTGGTTATGCATAGAGGTCCTTGAAACAACATTGCAAAATAGTTGTATTTGTAAATTGAGACAACGTTGTTGTGTAGCATTGGATCAACGTTGTTGGTTGGGAAACGTCACAACCTGACATTGAATAAGCATGTTGTTTCAACGTATTTGTTTTGTAAAATATTGGTTGGAAAATGAAACAAAATTCAATGGTCACATCAACATCAGAACCCAACATTGATTAAACGTTGTCCAATAGCATGTTGTTCCAACGTTAGGTTTGAGTTGCTCAACGTCAGGACCTAATTCAACAAGTTATCACCGTTGTTTTAATGTCTTGTGCCTGTTGGGTAATCCCCTATACTTTCCAGTTCCCATTACCTTCCATGAAAAAACCCTCGAACTAGCAGCCAAGGTGACAATGGCGACGCAGGGGCCGGTTAATGAAAGGCAGCCTGGCAAGTAGAGGGCATCCCTTAAAAAAGTACAAACATTTGTGTAAATATCTTATACACCCCTTTATGTTTTCAATTATGCTATATAATATAGGAATGTTGACAGTATGGGTCGGTTTGGCAGGTCATTTTTTTTAATGGGGCAGGTAATGAAAATCTTTTATTTTCATATATTGCCCAAGGAAATATATACCATATTTTAAATTGCTAATTGTTAACAGGTATGTTAATAGTGTAGTAGAATTATTCTTAAATACTACACTAAAATGTACAAATAATTAAATATACTATAACAAGGATATCAAACAGTTAACAATGTGACATCATACATTGGAAATTGTCATGTCTGTGTGATCATGTTTTGTTTTTGTCTTTGTTTTGTTTAGTTATTGGACTCTTTAGTTTCTTTTTACGCTCCATTGTGTTTGTTTCCATGACGACCCATTAGTTTCACCTGTACTCGTTTGGACTCACGAACCTGTCTCATTTGTTTAAATCACACCTCTCGCTAATCAGGACATACTATTTAAGCCTGTAGTTCCCAGGCAGTCAGCCTGGCGACATCACTCTTGACACACACCTGACACTCTGTTTCATGTTCATAGTCCATGCTGCCCTGTTCACGTCCTGTCAAGTAAGTTTTTTCTATTTATGCCACAGTTAGCGACTTTTGTTCATGTCCATAGTTTTTTGCCCACGTGCATGTATTTGTTTCATTAGTCAAGTTTGTACTTCCGCCTTGAGCGCGCTTTTTGTTCTTTTGTTAGTGTAAAAATAAAAATGTATTTACCTTCACGCCATGTGCGGTCCAAATCATTTGCCCCATGGGAAAACAAAACACGCCAAAGTCCAAGTCGTGACAGAAATAGCCAGAGGTGGGACCAAGTCATTGTTTTGCAAGTCACAAGTAAGTCTCAAGTCTTTGCCCTCAAGTCCGAGTCAAGTCCCGAGTCAAGACAGGCAAGCCCCGAGTCAAGTCCAAAGTCAAGACTGGAAAGTCTCAAGTCAAGTCCTAAGTCCTGCATTTTGAGTTTCGAGTCCTTTCAAGTCCTTTTAACCACAGACTAATATATTAACACAGATTGTGTATGCTTTTCAAACGCTGTATTTATTTATTAAAACAAATGCATTTTAAATTGCAGAAAGAAAATTGTGCTGACATTGCACTTTATAATAGCACTATTAACCAGTCATTTTAAACATTAACTCATTCCTTTACAGAACAAACACATTGAAAAATAAAGTGCAAATGTACTTATTTGTACAAAAGTGTTAACATTGAAAAAACATGACATATACGTGAACATAACAAAAAAGTTGTACTTTTTATATGTCAGGGCCCTATGCTGCATTGCATTTGCAAAAGACCAAATTAGCCAAGAGTCTGTCAGTCATTTGTGCACGATGGGGGCGTAGTATGATGCCACCATGGCTGAAAACTCGCTCCACTGGAGCACTGGAGGCAGGCGCTGCCAAGACTCTCATGGCCACTCGGTACAGTGAAGGAAGAGTCTTCATGTTCAATGCCCAGAACAAAAGGGGGGAGAGAGTTGTTTTGGGTTGGTGCACTACTTGTAAGTGCATCTTGTGTTTTTTATGTTGATTTAATTAAAAAAAGAAAAGAAAAAAATGATTTCTTGTGCGGCCCGATACCAATCGATCCACGTACCAGTACCGGGCCGCGGCCCGGTGGTTGGGGACCACTGAGGTAAACAACCAACATTATGTCAGAAAGCTAGCTAAAACGGTACACATATTCATAATATAGTATACATTTTAACTAACCTTTATTTTACTATTTTTGTCTTTTTTTAGGTGGCTAAAATACGCGGTGCTGCTGACCGCCGTCTAACGTTACGTGTGATATATTGACTAACCCTGCTTAAAAAAAATCACTGAACAAAAAGTATGAATAAGGTAGTGAACTGCAACAGATTCCCGTGTTTGCAATAACGTTATAACGTTAGCAGTGAGTTTACAGCCTCACTGATTTAACTACACAGCAAATAAAAGTCACGTTACTTAGCCAATAAACGTTATCTTACATTCAAAACTTACCGTTCTTTGTGCAACTTCAAATGCCGGACGAAGTTGGAAGTTGTTGCCTCTCCATCAGTAATTTTCGAACCGCATGTGTTGCATACTGCAAACCGTTTTGTGTTGACCACCTCGTAATTTTTATACCCAAACAAAATTATTTTAGGTATCATTTTTTGTTCACTGGCGTGTGGTTTGGACATGTCTTCTTCGTTGGTTGTCCTGCAATTTGATTGGATGAATGCTGTGTGATGAAAACAAAGTAGATCTAATTTGATTGGCTGTTGTACTGAGACCACACCAGCTGACACACGCAACGCTGATAGACAAGTACACAATGAAAAATACGGAGCGCTCCCGAATAACTTTTTCATCTTTGGGTTTTGGGGAAAGTAGCAAGTCATGTCAAGTCATGTCAATTCAAAAGGCTCAAGTCCAAGTGAAGTCACAAGTCATTGATGTTAAAGTCTAAGTCGAGTTGCAAGTCTTTTTACATTTTGTCAAGTCGAGTCTAAAGTCATCAAATTCATGACTCGAGTCTGACTCGAGTCCAAGTCATGTGACTCGAGTCCACACCTCTGGAAATAGCCGACAAATACCCATACTCAGTGGCCTAGTGGTTAGAGTGCCTGCCCTGAGATCGGTAGGTTGTGAGTTCAAACCCCGGCCGAGTCATACCAAAGACTATAAAAATGGGACCCATTACCTCCCTGCTTGGCACTCAGCATCAAGGGTTGAAATTGGGGGTTAAATCACCAAAAATGATTCCCGGGCGTGGCCACCGCTGCTGCCCACTGCTCCCCTCACCTACGAGGGGGTGATCAAGGGTGATGGGTCAAATGCAGAGAATAATTTTGCCACACCTAGTGTGTGTGTGTGACAATCATTGGTACTTTAACTTTAACTTAACTAAATTTCTGGTCTCATCTGTTATACATTTTCAATAGTAAACGTGAGTATTTTTACCCTTGCAATCAATAAGTCGATTGTAAGAGGCTGTTGAAAGTGGTATGGACACACCAAGAGTGAAAAATAAGCTCTGCTTCTTCCTACTCCTTATGGAACATGCTGTAATGAAAAAAAACTGGAAAAAGGAGACGTATTACATTGTGATGTAATACGTAATTTCATGTTTGAAATAAACTGACGCCAACTAACCAAAATCATAGTACTTTTGACTCTGGGTTAAGGGAAACTGTTTCATCATGCATTCGCTCATAACTTGAATATTAAAAAGAAATATTTTGTCTAACAATAAAGAAAAAAAAATCATGTTTGATAAACATTTGTTTATGTATTTTAGTCATCAGGCTACTTCCTAAAGCAGGGGTGTCAAACTAATTTTAGCTCAGGGGGCGCATGGAGGAAAATCTGTGCACACGCGGGCCGGACTATTAAAATCATGGCATTAAAACTAAAAAATAAAGACAACTTCAGATTGTTTTCTTTGTCTTACGTTGGCCAAAAATAGAACAAACACATTCTGAAAATATTACAATAAAAATATAGAAAAAAATAACGGCAGCAGTAATGTTTAGATCCATGCGGAAAAGAAGAAAGTGAATTAATGTTTATAACTGAATACATTTACATATGCGTAAAAATGTGTTTTCTTTTGTATTATTCTTTTTTTAATGAATCAAGTAACGTTTATGACAACCTTTTTCCAAAACACAATATAGAATGTGAGATATAACAGGATAATGCATACATATGTCCTGGGCATGACGTTAAAGTGCATCCGGCAGTGGAGGCTCCTCTATGGGGTCTTGGGGCACTGGAAGGTTAACCCCTTTACTACTGTTACCCCAGGTGGCCTTTGGCAGAGGCCTAGTACCTGACTGCCCCCTAGCCAGGGATACGGTGAAGACCTCAACGGCTGCGATGGCGGAAGAAGGCACCCCCACATCCATGTGGGCCCAGTTATGGGGAAATAACAACCCAAGACCTCAACGGTGGATGATTACTAACCCTATGGAGCGTCACAACGGCTGGGATGGCGGATGAAGGCTGCAGCAGGAAAGGGTCCCCAGTCGTCTTGGACTCCATGCCACTGGACCCTGACCTGGATCTGTCAAGGATCGTGTGGTGACTGTCTGTGCATCAGTCTCCCCACGTTACGCAAAGTCACGCACAGGCATCCTCCATAAAGGGATACCCCCCTACCAGGAGGACCGTCATACTCGCTTCGAGTGTCCGCCAATGAATGCATTCATTTATCATTTGTTTTCAAAACGGTTACAAAAAAGTGGGACCCCAATAATTTACTGTGGGACCCCATTTTTATGACTTGATGGGGTCCAACGCTGATGGAGTATTGCAGGTTCTAATACTAATCAAATATCATCCCGGGGGCCTTAGACAATTCATTCATGGGCCGGATCTGGCCCAAGGGCCTTGACTTTGACACCACTGGTGTAAACAAAACACCATGTTGTTCTGCATCTTGCCAGATTGTGATGTCATCATACGTCGGTCATGTCTGCCTCCCACCCCCTCCCAGCCATATATTCATGACGACTTGGCTGCTGTGTGAGGGCCGCCTGTGAGGTCAACGCCATCAAAGTGACCTCACCGTCAGAGACAACACAACATCTGTCCTCATCTTTCACACTTTCCCCTTTTAGACCTCCCTGCTCTCACTTCCCTCTGAGTGGAAACACTGTGATTTAGAATAACAGCGGCTTATTAGCACTTAACACGGCAACATATTTTACAGTAGCGTGATTACCTAATTCACATGACCTCAGCAGAGTCACTATCTTCTCATGTAAGCCTCCGATGACATCTGACTGGCAAAATCTGGTGTGGAATGTGTAAAATTCGAGAATTGTTTGAGAGAGACGCAGTTTTTTCCCCGCATTCGGGCTCGACACGGCATCTCCAAAGCATGTGACACGAGCGTCAGTCAATGACACTTTAATGATATTAGCAACAATAATGATACAATATCCCACAGGTATTATCCTGTAATTAAAAAGGGGTATTAATAGGATTTGGGTGGCGGTTTTACCACAAGAGACCACACAAGGGGTAAGCCTGTATTGTACATGCTTAATCTGATTAAAAGTTGAAATGTGATTAGGAATAAGAGCGACACGGACTTCACAGGAATGTTGACGTCCACCAAGCACCCTGCTGATAGGCCAAGGCTGTCTTTTGTGCATTTTTACCTGCACAACATAATGAGATCCACAACAAACATTCTGCCTTTCCACAAATTATAATGCTTACTTATGACTGACAGAGATTTTAAGCCATGAGGCCCCACCGGTTCAACATCAATGACCTCTGACCTTACAAATGTTCTTCTGGATGAATAGACACCCACATTCTTGAGTAGAAGCACATAAATACACATTTTGGAGCGACAATGCTATAGAACAGGTCTATCCTACTGGACTTGAGGCCAAATCCGGCCTGGGAATGACACAACACCGGCCCGAAGGTTCATTTCAAAACTTGGGAGTAGTGTTGTCTCGATACCAATTATTTGGTAACGGTACCGGTACCAAAATTATTTCGATACTTTTCGGTACTTTTCTAAATAAAGGGGACCCCAAAAAAATTGCATTGGCTTTATTTTAACAAAAAATCTTAGGGTACATTAAACATATGTTTTTTTTATTGCAATTTAGTCCTTAAATAAAATAGTGAACACACGAGACAACTTGTTTTTTAGTAGTAAGTAAACAAACAAAGGCTCCTAATTAGCAGAGGTGTGGACTCGAGTCACATGACTTGGACTCGAGTCAGACTCGAGTCATGAATTTGATGACTTTAGACTCGACTTGACAAAATGTAAAAAGACTTGCAACTCGACTTAGACTTTAACATCAATGACTTGTGACTTCACTTGGACTTGAGCCTTTTGAATTGACATGACTTGACATGACTTGCTACTTTCCCCAAAACCCAAAGATGAAAAAGTTATTCGGGAGCGCTCTGTATTTTTCATTGTGTACTCGTCTATCAGCGTTGCGTGTGTCAGCTGGTGTGCTCTCAGTACAACAGCCAATCAAATTAGATCTACTTTGTTTTCATCACACAGCATTCATCCAATCAAATTGCAGGAAGAAGACATGTCCAAACCACACGCCAGTGAACAAAAAATGATACCTAAAATAATTTTGTTTGGGTATAAAAATGACGAGGTGGTCAACACAAAACGGTTTGCAGTATGCAACACATGCGGTTCGAAAATTACTGATGGAGAGGCAACAACTTCCAACTTCGTCCGGCATTTGAAGTTGCACAAAGAACGGTAAGTTTTGAATGTAAGATAACGTTTATTGGCTAAGTAACGTGACTTTTATTTGCAGTGTAGTTAAATCAGTGAGGCTGTAAACTCACTGCTAACGTTATAACGTTATTGCAAACACGGGAATCTGTTGCAGTTCACTACCTTATTCATACTTTTTGTTCAGTGATTTTTTTTTAAGCAGGGTTACGTTAGTCAATATATCACACGTAACGTTAGACGGCGGTCAGCAGCACCGCGTATTTTAGCCACCTAAAAAAAGACAAAAATAGTAAAATAAAGGTCAGTTAAAATGTATACCGTATTTTCCGCACCATAAGCCGCCCTGGGTTATAAGCCGCGCCTTCAATGAACGGCATATTTCAAAACTTTGTCCACCTATAAGCCGCCCCGTGTTATAAGCCGCATCTAACTGCGCTAAAGGGAATGTCAAAAAAACAGTCAGATAGGTCAGTCAAACTTTAATAATATATTAAAAACCAGCGTGATGTGGGCGCGCATGGAGTCGTATATCAACATGGACGGAGCTGCGTGAAAAAAGCCACCCGGCCTCTTCGCGTAAACTTCCCTTAACCACTCGCTCATCTTTTCTTCATCCATCCATCCCTTCGAGTTAGCTTTTATGATGACGCCGGCTGGAAAGGTCTCTTTTGGCAAGGTCTTCCTTTTGAATATCACCATGGGTGGAAGTTTCTGGCCATTAGCATGGCAAGCTAGAACCACAGTGAAGGATGACTTCTCATTCCCTGTGGTGCGAATATTCACCGTACGTGCTCCCGTTGTATCCACAGTGCGGTTCACAGGAATATAAAAAGTCAGTGGAACCTCGTCCATGTTGATAATGTTCTCTGGCCGGATCTTTTTTTCAGCTATCTTGTTTTTACAATATGCACGGAAAGTAGCCAGCTTTTCTTGAAAGTCTTTAGGCAGTTGCTGTGAAATAGTAGTCCATGTGCGGATGGAGAGATTGCGTCTTTTCATGAACCGGAAACCTGTCGCTTAGTAGGAGCCATTTTGTGGTCTTTACAGATGTAAACACACAAAGGAAATGAAACGTAATATCCGCGCGCTTCTTCTTCTTCTACGGGGGCGGGTGGTTGCTTACAGTAGAAGAAGAAGTGCTTCCTCTTCTATGGGGAAAAAAGATGGCGGCTGTTTACCGTAGTTGCGAGACCTAAACTTTATGAAAATGAATCTTAATATTAATCCATATATAAAGCGCACCGGGTTATAAGCCGCACTGTCAGCTTTTGAGTAAATTTGTGGTTTTTAGGTGCGGCTAATAGTGCGGAAAATATACTATATTATGAATATGTGTACCGTTTTAGCTAGCTTTCTGACATACTGTTGGTTGTTTACCTCAGTGGTCCCCAACCACCGGGCCGCGGCCCGGTACTGGCCCGTGGATCGATTGGTATCGGGCCGCACAAGAATTTTTTCTTTTTTTTTTCCTTTTTTAAGTAAATCAACATAAAAAACACAAGATACACTTACAAGTAGTGCACCAACCCAAAAAAACTCTCTCCCCCCTTTTGTTCTGGGCATTGAACATGAAGACTCTTCCTTCACTGTTCCGAGTGGCCATGAGAGTCTTGGCAGTGCCTGCCTCCAGTGCTCCAGTGGAGCGAGTTTTCAGCCATGGTGGCATCATACTACGCCCCCATCGTGCACAAATGACTGACAGACTCTTGGCTAATTTGGTCTTTTGCAAATGCAATGCAGCATAGGGCCCTGACATATAAAAAGTACAACTTTTTTGTTATGTTCACGTATATGTCATGTTTTTTCGATGTTAACACTTTTGTACAAATAAGTACATTTGCACTTTATTTTTCAATGTGTTTGTTCTGTAAAGGAATGAGTTAATGTTTAAAATGACTGGTTAATAGTGCTATTATAAAGTGCAATGTCAGCACAATTTTCTTTCCTGCAATTTAAAATGCACTTGTTTTAATAAATAAATACAGCGTTTGAAAAGCATACACAATCTGTGTTAATATATTAGTCTGTGGTTAAAAGGACTTGAAAGGACTCGAAACTCAAAATGCAGGACTTAGGACTTGACTTGAGACTTTCCAGTCTTGACTTTGGACTTGACTCGGGGCTTGCCTGTCTTGACTCGGGACTTGACTCGGACTTGAGGGCAAAGACTTGAGACTTACTTGTGACTTGCAAAACAATGACTTGGTCCCACCTCTGGTTATTTCCACCTGCCTCTGATTGGTGTTCGGGACGCTCACCTGTTTCCCGAGCACTAATCAGAGGCATCATTTAAGCCTGCCTTTGCCGGTCAGTCGGCCTGGCTTCTTTGTTTGCATTTGCAACAGTTACGTTGGTATTCTGGTTTCCGAGTTTATGATTCCTGTGCTAAGTGGTTACCTTAGCTTCTATGATTCCTGTGCTAAATGGTTACCTTAACTTCTGTGATTCCTGTGCTAAGTGGTTACCTTAGCTTCCCGTGCGATCGGTACGCATCCCTTTAGTTTTGTTTTTGTCTGTTTGTATCTACAGTGTATGATTTATGAGCAATAAATCATCCCCTACCTCGCGCTGTCGTCCGGAGTTGTCCGTCTGCATCTGGGAGGAACGACCCTGCAGTAAGTTGCAACCCACACGTGACAAAAACAAAAACAAAAAAACACTTACTGTATTATTTCCACTTTTGCTGGGATGTCGATCGACGGGACGCTCACATAATCCCGTTTAGATGGAGAATTTATCGCAATCTTCACGAAGGGTTAAAAAAAAAGTCCTGCTGGAAGCGTCTTTTGGGGTCTATTTCGCAGAGGTGTGGACTCGAGTCACATGACTTGGACTCGAGTCAGACTCGAGTCATGAATTTGATGACTTTAGACTCGACTTGACAAAATGTAAAGAGACTTGCAACTCGACTTAGACTTTAACATCAATGACTTGTGACTTCACTTGGACTTGAGCCTTTTGACTTGACATGACTTGACATGACTTGCTACTTTCCCCAAAATCCAACGCTTAAAAAGTTATTTGGGAGCGCTCCGTATTTTTCATTTTCTTCGTCTGTGTCTCTCAGCGTGTTGTTCCTGTCAGCTGGTGTGCTGTCAGTACAACAGCCAATCAAATTAGATCTACGTTGTTTTCATCACGCAGCATTCATCCAATCAAATTGCAGTACAACCACCGAACAAGTTGTCAAACAACGCAACAATTATGCCAAAGTTGGTTTCGTTCGGGTATAAAAACTACGACTTGGTCAACAAAAAACGAATTGCCGTATGGAAATCACGCAGTTCGAATATTACAGACGGAGACGCAACAACGTTCAACATTTGAAGTTGCACAAAGAAGGGTAAGTTTTGAATGTAAGATAACGTTTATTGGCTAAGTTACGTGACTTGTATTTGCTGTGTAGTTAAATCAGTGAGGCTGCAAACTCACTGCTAACGTTATAACCATAGACATCGTATAAGTAGACGCAGCATGGAGCGCTACTGCCTACTGGCGCAGACGAGGCGCGGGGCCGCCATCTTGGAGTGGTGATCCGCTCCACTCAGTGCAATTCATTTGGCAGGAACAATGAACTGTCAGCGCATTTAATTCATTTTACCTCACTGAATACCACTGATTTTCACCCCCCTTTTTTGTCATACGTGTAGCTATGATAACAGACACATGTTTTGGCGTGTTTTAGTATTCATAGTTTGCTTAACAGTAATATAATATTCTTATATGCTATAAGTGACCAGACGTACGTCCGAGATCAAAACTGGGATTATAATCCTAGAGAAGGGGAAAAAACGGTAAACTATTTTTAAGTTGAAGAAACAATATGATTAGGTTATATATACATGCGTATATCCTACATAAACAATGTATGAATACATTAGATATCTATATATCTTATAGACTGTATCTCTGTTGCTGCAGCAGCAGAGAGTTTATTCTGTCTTGACACTTTGTATTGATATTTTCTATTACATTCTTCCCTTAAATGATAATATTTGCAGTGATTGTTTTATATGTATTATTTTATGTAAGTCGCTTTGGATAAAAGTGTCTGCCAAATACTTAAACATAAACACATATAAACACCTGAAAGTCTTCATATTAGCTAAAACCACCAATCTGTTTCACTGGATTCAGAATAAAACCAAATTCTGTTTTACCCAACAATGTTAGTATTTGAATATTGTTACTTGAAGACTTATTCCTGGTTACAATTATACTGTTAAGAAAGTATTGTCTTATACTTTGCCTAAAATGAGAATGCATCATAATCAGTGGCGGCTGGTGAATTTTGTTTTAGGTGGGGCTGAAAGTTTGTAAACCAAACCCCTGTAGGGGCGTCATCCTCCCCCAGAAGATTTATTTGTGATTTTCACATACAAATATTGAAGATCTTTGATCCTTCTCAACTCTGTGGTAATATTATTTTCATAAGATACAACCAATAGTACGTTAATGTTAAATCTTACTTGTGAAAAGTAATCCCCCGATTCCTATTTTCAACAGTCCGCTCATTTGAGCAGGAAAACGCTGAACACCAGCCCGGCATCTTTGTTTTCTACCTGTCAACTGTCAGTTTAGGCTGCTCGCCGGCTCCTCATCACCACTTCAAGATGGCGGCCAAATTGCTCACGTCACAGCAACCTGCGTCTACTTATAAGATGTCTATGGTTACAACGTCATTGCAAACACGGCAATCTGTTGCGTCCACTGCAGTTTTCTACCTTATTCATACTTTTTGTCAAGTGATTTTTTTTTAAGCAGGGTTGCATGAGGTACCTACACATAACGTTACGTTAGACAATGTATCACACACAGTAACGTAACGTTAGTCAATGTATCACACACAGTAACGTAACGTTAGTCAATGTATCACACACAGTAACATTACGTTAGTCAATGTATCTCACACAGTAACATTACGTTAGTCAATGTATCACACACAGTAACATTACGTTAGTCAATGTATCACACACAGTAACATTACGTTAGTCAATGTATCACACACAGTAACGTAAAGTTAGACGGTGGTCAGCAGCACCGCGTATTTTAGCCACCTACAAAAAGACAAACATAGTCAAATAAAGGTCAGTTAAAATGTATACTATATTAAGAATATGTGTACATATTGCATAGGGTCCTGACATCTAAAAAGTACAACTCTGTTCATTGTTATGTTCATATTTTTGTTATGTTTTTCATGTGTATGCACACATAAACACACATACAGTATGAGATGAGATCAATGAGATAAGGTAAGAACAGGATAGAAACTGCTGTGGAACTAGTTACAATGCAATATGCCATTGAAATACAATGTTAACACTTTTGTGCAAATAAGTACAGTTGCACTTGTTTTTTTCAAATGTGTTTATTCTGTAAAGGAATGAGTTACATGTTTAAAATGACTGGTTAATAGTGCTATTTTGAAGTGCAATGTCAGCACTATCTTTTTCCCTGCAATTTCAAATGCACTTGTTTTAATAAATAAATACAGCATTTTAAAAGCATACACAATCTGTGTAAATATATTAGTCTGTGGTTAAACGACTTGAAAGGACTCGAAACTCAAAATGCAGGACTTGGGACTTGACTTGAGACTTTCCAGTCTTGACTTTGGACTTGACTCGGACTTGCTCTGTCTTGACTCGGGACTTGACTCGGACTTGAGGGCAAAGACTTGAGACTTACTTGTGACTTGCAAAGCAATGACTTGGTCCCACCTCTGCTATTTCGCCATCTTGGGGACGTGGCCATATTTGTCTACTATTAGGTGAGAGATGCATTAATTATAATTTAGAATTTACTTTTAGAAAGTTTGAGACAAAGTAGAAGCAGCCGCCGGCTAAGTGTGTCAACAATAGCAGCGTAAGCTAGCATTAGCACATTGCTATCAATGCACCGCTAAAATAGTCCGTCTGCGTTGGCGCTTATAATAAAAATATCACACATTTCTGGTTAATATTCAGGTCACGACATGTAAATGGAGTATTGTTGGCGGTTTCTGAATGTTTTTAGACAGAGTATAATGAGCGCAGCAGAGGACTCTCCATATGTTGACTCAATTGTTAGCTATTTATTTACGATATCGAATACATAAAAAAATGCTAATCCTATGTGTTCTTGACTTACATAAGGATTGAGAATGATAAATACAACATCCATCCATCCATCCATTTTCTACCGCTTGTCCCTTTCGGGGTCGCGGGGGGGTGCTGGAGCCTATCTCAGCTGCATTCGAGCGGAAGTCGGGGTACACCCTGGACAAGTCACCACCTCATCACAGGGCCAACACAGATAGACAGACAACATTCACACTCACATTCACACACTAGGGCCAATTTAGTGTTGCCAATCAACTTATCCCCAGGTGCATGTCTTTGGAGGTGGGAGGAAGCCGGAATTCCCAGAGGGAACCCACTCAGTCACGGTGAGAACATGCAACCTCCTCACAGAAAGATCCCGAGCGCAGGATCGAACCCGGGAACTTGGTACATTTTTCCAATTTTTAAATAATTCCAGTATGACTGATCAGATAATATGGTCAGATAGAAGTGTTACTACCGTGATGTCAATCTCCGAAAAGAGCCGAAGGTATTCGGAGCAGAATATTCAAATTGGTTGAATTTTTTAGGCATTTTGTGATGTTTAGACGTTATTTTCACATACTTTGCTGATTGTAAATACAGTTAGATATGGTTGTGTTCTGTTTATTATGTTTGGCAAGAAGGCAGCCCTTAGAAAGCCAATAAATTAGCTTGTAGGGGGTCTAAAGGGACAAGTTTCAGCCTGTGTGGCCGCTTTCCTCCTGGCACTAGTGTTTGACTTGTCTTTATTCGATAGAGCTACCTTATTTTTGGAATTCTTTTAAGCGCAAGGGACAAAAAACGCTTTTTGAAAAAGCGCAGGAGACAGTACATTTCTGCTGTATTTTTGCCCATAATTTTTGTTGTGTTAATCCATTACAAATGATTTTTCCGAAGGGGATTTTTTTTTTCATGTTTCAATGTCCAATTCTTTTACAGGTGTACGATACACTGGCAGTTATTGGACAATACCCTATAGCAGTGGTCCCCAACCACTGGTCCGGGACCAGTCCGTGACGCATTTGCTCCCGGGCCACAGAGAAACATGAAATAATTTATAAATTACTGCATTTTCTCCGACTTAACTTTCGCCTATCCCACTAGACATACCAATAAGCTTGTTTATAGATGTACAATAAAACTCCTCATAGGAAGTTGCCATTTGTTATATTTGTTTTAACTTTTTGACATGATACAATGCACATTAATGAACATATAAAAGTGACAGATTGTAGACAAAGACTGATTTCCATCCGGGTTGATGGTTACCTGGTGGGGATCTCATTGCAAAGAAACAAGCCCAGGGCTCCCACTAATTCAGCGTTATAGTGAGTTGTATTTTCCATGCATTTATTTCGCTGTATTTATCTGGCACAAGTGGAAAGCCGGTCCCTAAAAATAATCCCTACATAAAACTGGTCCATGGTACAAAAAAGGTTGGGGACCCCTGCCCTAGAGCCAAATAGGAAAAAAAAGCCCTTAATTTTTCAAAGGGCAAACCAACATTTTGTGTTCATATACTATTAACAGGGCAGCACGGTGGTACAAAGGTTAGTGCGTGTGCCTCACAATACAAAGGTCCTGGGTTCAATCCTGGGCTCGGGATCTTTCTGTGTGGAGTTTGCATGTTCTCCCCGTGACTGAGTGGGTTCCCTCCGGGTAGTCCGGCTTCCTCCCACCTCCAAAGACATGCACCTGGGGATAGGTTGATTGGCAACACTAAATTGGCCCTAGTGTGGGAATGTGAGTGTGAATGTTGTCTGTTTATCTGTGTTGGCCCTGTGATGAGGTGGCGACTTGTCCAGGGTGTACACCGCCTTCCGCCCAAAACAGCTGAGATAGGCTCCAGCACGCCCCGCGATCCCGAACGGGACAAGCGGTAGAAAATGGATGGATGGATGGATACTATTAACAACACTGATTTGGCCCTAGTATGTGAATGTTGTCTGTTTATCTGTGCTGGCCCTGCGATGAGGTGGCGATTTGTACAGGGTGTATACTTTGCCTTCCGCCCGATTGCAGTTGGGATAGACTCCTGCCCCCTGGGACAAGCAGTAGAAAATGGATGAATGGATGTATTATTTTCTTTGCTCAAATCTCTCAATCAACTTCAGCCCTAAACTAACATGTTTTTTATTTTTATCTTAAACTTTTGAAGGCCTTTTGATCAAATGATATCACTGTTTTCAATTAATATAAATGTGCACAACATTATGTCAGTATCTCTCATAACAGTTATTATTAGTTTCTTGCACTATGTTTTATTTCCTGTCCAGCGCTATTACTTTTGTTTCCACTTCCTGTTCACCTCCATTTGCCACCCCTTATCTTGTCTGAGCGCTGGCTACCTCACCTGCCCCTGAATTGGAAATCAGGAAGCCTTTTAAATTAGCCTCGTCAGTCGGTCTGGATCATTGTTTTGTTTCGCACCTTGTCCTGCTGCAAACCTTTCCCAATGCTTCCTGTGTCTGGTTCCTTTTCGTGCGCTCCCCTGCTGCACTGTTTTTGTTGTTCCCTAATAAAAGGGTTTTTGCGTGCACTTCGCCTGCTGTCTCTGCATCCTGGTTTCCAAATCACTAGTTATTTTACAAATTTACAGTAAAGCTGTGACATTACCTGATCAAAAGACCCACAAATGGGTAAAAAATAAAATAAAATAAAAAAAAAAACCTTTACATGTTTTTATTTTTATGAAGTTATTTGAGAAATTTGAACCAAAAAAAATCCAAAATGTTTTCACGCTCTCCAAAAACTTAAGGACTTATATGTCCTGTTTGGCTTTGAAGTTAATTAGAGTTTATAAAACTCTTAAATTTCTTGTATCTTATCGAGGCATGACATTTGTGCTAATTCTGAGCTATGTGCGTGAAATAGCTTCAAATGTGATTTTGCTGCAGAGAAAAAAGGGCAACCTTTCACCAAGTTATGTTTTATCTTGAGCTTTATCTGTGCTGCGTAACACCTGGTATGTATCAGTCGGTGTAAGGTTGGGTGTAGGTAGAGCCATATGCGCACCTCAAAGCCTTTAAAAGCAGCTACAATGTGTCCGTGGAAGACTTGAAACAATCCAAACGCTGACATTTATCTCCCAGATGAGCTTTTTGGCAGCTACAAGAGTAAGTTGCATCAAACCTGCGTGTTCTGCGTTGGGATTTTTCAGGGTTTTTTTCCACTAATGCCATTTAAGCGCATTTGTTTCTGTGCATTAGCCAAGGCCATTCTTCTTTTTCTTCATTCTGCCCCACTGATAATTTCTGTCATTACACATTCCAAGAGCCCACAGGCCTGTGAATACTGCCCACCACTTGGCTGCAGCTTTGCAGATATTATATTTCAAAGTGTTGAAGGAGTAATTTGACATTTATGTGGAAAATATGCTCTACGGGATGTAAAAAAGTGGAGCAAAGAGGAGACTTTTATCATAGTAAAAAGACTTTGGCGTACACTCGTGGCACAATTCATTGGGTACACCTGTTGTAAGAAATGCATCGTGTTGAGCGCTGTTTTTAAATGGAAAAACATGCTCCTTATATAAACCCCAAGCAGACATCCCGAGAGCTGAATCCTACTTTGGTTGTCTCTTTGGGCCCCGAGAGGAAAGAAGAGATTTGTCTGTGTTTAGAAAGCAGAAGTCCATCCCTGATAAGATACGTTTAAAAGATGTGTAAGCGCAGATAAGCACAGTATTTGTTGTGTTTCGTGGGTTTTGTGTCCCTTTCAAAGTCGCTCTAGCAGTTCAAATATTTATCACGCCGAATTGACGACCTGTTTTCAGTTCTAACTATTCATCTTGCGCTTACTATGTTTTATGCTATCTTCAGTTTCATTTCCAGTTTAGCCAAGTACAATGGTTTTATGTTTTGTCCACTTTAAAAGGAACACGCTTTTGTGTTTTTCTTTGCAAATGGTCTTTAGAGAAGTGAACAACTGCACGTTTAATATACAATAGCTAAAACTTGATAGCAAGCTAACGCTAGCTAGCGATAGCTTTATTTACACCAGGTTTTCCTGGGACTGGCCTTGGTTTAGCCTTGGTTCAGTCTAGCAAAAACGTGATATCAACTAACGCTAGCTCAGCTTTGTCAGTTGGGAAATAGCAATTATAATTATCTTATTAGAAGCTTAAAATGATCAGATTTTGGGGAAATATCAACATTGTTCTAGGACCTCCTACAGACATGCGAAAATATGAGTCGATATGATTTAAAGGCAAGCCAAAGATTTAGCCTTACCGTGAATTGATTAACGTGGACCCCGACTTAAACAAGTTGAAAAACTTATTCGGGTGTTACCATTTAGTGGTCAATTGTACGTAATATATACTGTACTGTACTGTGCAATCTACTAATAAAAGTCTCAATCAATAAATCAATCAAAGTCTGCGATGCTAACATGCAATGACCAGCTAACACCAGCCAGCAAGCTAATTATTTGCAAAGGTTATTCTTGTATATAACACATAAGACACCATGTTAGCCAACGTATTCCTCCATACTATAACACATACTGAAAAATGATTAGTAGGGCTGCGAATCTTTGGGTGTCCCACGATTCCATTCAATATCGTTTCTTGGGGTCACGATTCGATTATAAATCGATTTTTTTCGATTCAACGCGATTCTCAATTCAAAAACGATATTTTTCCCGATTCAAAAGGATTCTCTATTCATTCAATACATAGGATTTCAGCAGGATCTACCCCAGTCTGCTGACATGCAAGCAGAGTAGTAGATTTTTGTAAAAAGCTTTTATAATTGTAAAGGACAATGTTTTATCAACTGATTGCAATAATGTACATTTATTTTAACTATTAAATGAATCAAAAATATTACTTATTTTATCTTTGTGAAAATATTGGATACCGTGTGTTGTCAAGCTTATGAGATGCGATGCAAGTGTAAGCCACTGTGACACTATTCTTTTTTATTTTTGTATTTTTTTTATAAATGTCTAATGATAATGTCAATGAGGGATGTTTAATCACTACTATGTTGAAATTGTAACTAACATTGATACTGTTGTTGAAAATATTAATTTTTGTTTCACTACTTTTGGATTGTTCTGTGTCGTGTTTGTGTCTCCTCTCAATTGCTCTGTTTATTGCTGTTCTGAGTGTTGCTGGGTCGGGTTTGGTTTTGGAATTGGACTGCATTGTTAGGTATTGCTGTGTATTGTTTTGTTGGATTGATTAATACAAAAATAAAAATTAAAAAATAAAATTTAAAAAATCGATTTTCCCCACACTCCTAATGATTAGATATGATTTATTTCAAAGGTTATTCTCCTGAATAACATAAGACAGCATGTTTGCTAACATTTCTCCATGGTATAACACTAGCATACTGAAGAATTATTACAGTAGATGGTTTACTTGACACATGAAACGTGATAAAGCCCTCGCAAAAATGACTAATGATCTACTGCTAACGATGGATTCTGATGCGTCATCTATGTTGCTGCTTCTTGATCTTAGCGCTGCTTTCGATACCGTCGATCATAATATTTTATTAGAGCGTATCAAAACACGTATTGGTATGTCAGACTTAGCTTTGTCGTGGTTTAACTCTTATCTTACTGACAGGATGCAATGCGTCTCCCATAATAATGTGACCTCGGACTATGTTAAGGTAACGTGCGGAGTTCCTCAGGGTTCGGTTCTTGGCCCTGCACTCTTTAGTATTTACATGCTGCCGCTAGGCGACATCATACGCAAATACGGTGTTAGCTTTCATTGTTATGCTGATGACACCCAACTCTACATGCCCCTAAAGCTGACCAACACACCGGATTGTAGTCAGCTGGAGGCGTGTCTTAATGAAATTAAACAATGGATGTCCGCTAACTTCTTGCAACTCAACGCCAAGAAAACGGAAATGCTGATTATCGGTCCTGCTAAACACCGACATTTATTTAATAATACCACCTTAACATTTGACAACCAAACAATTACACAAGGCGAATCAGTAAAGAATCTGGGTATTATCTTCGACCCAACTCTCTCGTTTGAATCACACATTAAGAGTGTTACTAAAACGGCCTTCTTCCATCTCCGTAATATCGCTAAAATCCGTTCTATTTTATCCACTAGCGACGCTGAGATCATTATTCATGCGTTCGTTACGTCTCGTCTCGACTACTGTAACGTATTATTTTCGGGTCTCCCTATGTCTAGCATTAAAAAATTACAGTTGGTACAAAATGCGGCTGCTAGACTTTTGACAAGAACAAGAAAGTTTGATCATATTACGCCTATATTGGCTCACCTGCACTGGCTTCCTGTGCACTTAAGATGTGACTTTAAGGTTTTACTACTTACGTATAAAATACTACACGGTCTGGCTCCGTCCTATCTTGTCGATTGCATTGTACCATATGTCCCGGCAAGAAATCTGCGTTCAAAGAACTCCGGCTTATTAGTGATTCCCAGAGCCCAAAAAAAGTCTGCGGGCTATAGAGCGTTTTCTATTCGGGCTCCAGTACTATGGAATGCCCTCCCGGTAACAATTAGAGATGCTACCTCAGTAGAAGCATTTAAGTCCCATCTTAAAACTCATTTGTATACTCTAGCCTTTAAATAGCCCCCCTGTTAGACCAGTTGATCTGCCGTTTCTTTTCTTTTCTCCTCTGCTCCCCTTTTCCTTGGGGGGGGGGGGGGGGGGGCACAGGTCCGGTGGCCATGGATGAAGTGCTGGCTGTCCAGAGTCGGGACCCGGGGTGGACCGCTCGCCTGTGCATCGGCTGGGAACATCTCTGCGCTGCTGACCCGTCTCCGCTCGGGATGGTGTCCTGCTGGCCCCACTATGGACTGGACTCTTACTATTATGTTGGATCCACTATGGACTGGACTCTCACAATATTATGTCAGACCCACTCGACATCCATTGCTTTCGGTCTCCCCTAGAGGGGGGGGGTTACCCACATATGCGGTCCTCTCCAAGGTTTCTCATAGTCATTCACATCGACGTCCCACTGGGGTGAGTTTTTCCTTCCCCTTATGTGGGCTTTGTACCGAGGATGTCGTTGTGGCTTGTGCAGCCCTTTGAGACACTTGTGATTTAGGGCTATATAAATAAAGATTGATTGATTGATTGATTGATTGATAAATCGGGGTGGGAGTATGGGGTGGACTATCCACATTAGTCGCCAGATGGCAGTAGAGTGTCGAATATCTTACAATGTGGCAATTCTAACTTTGACTACTGCGTCAGTTGCAATTTAATTACAAAGGATATTCCTGTGAATAACACGTAGCTAGCATGTTCGCTAACATTCCTCCGTGGTATAATAGTAGCATGCTAAAATGTGAGACAATATGGTTTATTTACAGAGGTAAGACGTGTGAAAGACAACATTTAGCCTTGGTACAAATGTAAAACAGTAACATATAATAGCCAGCTAATGCTAGTCAGCAAGCTAACCTTTTTTTTTTTTTTTCATTTACAAAGGTTATTCTTGTGAATAACACTTTAATAAAGCACGATAGCTAACAATCCTCCATAGTAAAACAATAACTTGTGAAACCAGGGATGTCCAAACTACGGCTCACGGGCCATGTGCAACCCATCTGCAACTTAAGTTTGGCCCACGAGACATCATGAGTTTATTAAGGAACCTTGCTTGCTGGGTTTTTCCCAAATACATTTTTAATACTGACAATGTGATTGATATAAATTTTTCACTATCTCATGGACAATGTGAGTAAAAAAAGGTCAGTGACCATGAAATAAGGTTTGAAGAGATGACTACACAGCATTTAGTTTTAGGACCAAATCCAAACAACCTTCCCTACTCATAGTGCAAAAAAAAAAAATGCAACAAACACAAAAAGTCAACACGGTCACATACGGTATAACACAACCTGCTCACTGAACTGTGTAGATATTATAAAAAGAACAGCCAAACGCAATCTGCGGTATCTTTCAAGGTTTGGGTTGAGTTTTTTCTCCCCCTGATGTGGGATCTGAGCCGAGGATGTCATTGTGGCTTGTGCAGCCCTTTCAGACATTTGTGATTAAGGGCTATATAAGTAAACTGTGATTGATTGATTGATTGATTGATTGATTGATTGATTGATTGATGGGAAAAGTGCAAAACACTCTCTTTACACTTAACCATGTTTGACACATTTTAGCTGCTTGATTTTTCTGATTGATTACAAAACTTTAAGGAGGTCCTCACAGAAGTAAACAAGGTAGGAGTCGAAGTTTCACATACCGGTACTCCTAATATCCAATTATATGAATTATATCTCCATTGTATTAAAAAAAAAAATTTAATTAAAAAAATTAAATATATATATATATATATATATATATATATATATATATATATATATATATATATATATATATATATATATATATATATATATATATATACACACATACATATAGAGTACAGGCCAATTGTTTGGACAAACCTTCTCATTCAATGCGTTTTCTTTATTTTCATGACTATTTACATTGTACATTGTCACTGAAGGCATCAAAACTATGAATGAACACATGTGGAGTTATGTATGTATGAGCTTCAAGCTGTAGTATATATATATATATATATATATATATATATATATATATATATATATATATATATATATATATATATATATATATATATATATATATATATATATATATATATATATATACATATATATATATATATATATATATATATATATATATATATATATATATATATATATACTTACTTTACATACAGTCGGCTGCATGTATTACATTTTTTTAGCCCAATGCGGCCCCCTGTGCTAAACTATGTTTAGTGTTTATTTACAAAGGTAAGACGCGCATAAGCTAACATTAAGCATTTGTAGAGCTGTAACATGTTACAATTTCATCAACTTATGCTAGTTAGTAAGCTAACAATTTGCTGCCAAAGGTTTCATTTACAATAATTTTTTTCACATCCTTTAACATTTTGCCAATGTTTAACAGTCCATTGCTAAGCTGAGATTGCTGTAGTTCCATTCCTGTACTGCTGATGGCGACAATGCGTATAACAACAGCCTAAAAAAAACTATGTAAAGTAGAAGAAGACACAATAGCTTTGTTTTTACAATGTTAACCTAGCCGGATACTTCTTTCTTGGTGAGCAAACCACTTTACTTATATTTGTGGAAATCTTTTTAGCAATAAATCAATGTCATTCTAACAGCTTTAGTATTAAAACTTAGTTTGTTTCCTGACTGAACTGAGGGGAAAAACAAATATTTATTTTTATTTTTTTTAACTCCGGTCATTTGGCCAACACGCAGCGTGTGTGGAATAGACAAAATGGCTGACGGCGGTTTGGACTGTGAGCGATGGTTCCCCTCAGCAACACTTTTGGCCCAACTAGGATGGGAGCGTTTGACACATTTGGTGCAAGAGGGAGTTTCCACACTTGGTCTGCTTTGGTACCTGTGCACTCAAAATAGACAAAAAAATACATCACCTGGCTGGGTTGCCCTTGGTGTTACCATGGCAACGTGATAAATAACCCGACACAAGATGGGATACTGCAAAGTGAAACAGGGAAATATCATTTTTCACTCCTCTAAACATCCTATATGAACGCTAATTTCTAAAAATAATTATTGTTGTGTTTTTGTTTTTTTGACCCAGCTCAGAAGGGAAAATGTGATTTGAGGACATTCGCGCCGAGTCAGCATCAGGTGAGTCATTTTTATGCAGCAGTTCACATCGCAGTCAGCCCAAACCGCCCGCGTTGTCGTCTTCAGGTCAAACTCTGGTGGATCAAGACGGGGGGAAAAAAACATGTCGTTAATTCTCATGTGACAGTGTGTTTTTTTATATTTAGCCCTACCTAAATGTCTCCTGGCAGACTCAGAGGCCACACCTGTCACAGTGAGGCATTCAAGATGTCTTCATTGCACGCTTAAGACAACCTAGCAAAATGTTATTCTGAAAGAAAATGAGCTGGGATGAAAACGTCTTGCTTTTGAGTAGCCAGCGGGGATTTTTCGCAACTCGGGTTTAACTCAGACTTTGAAAGTGTGATGACTCTTTTAATGGAGGAGGTGGACATTAGCATAGCATCACATAGCAATGGCCAGCATAATGTTTTGATTGATTGAGACTTTTATTAGTAGATTGCACAGTACAGTACTAATTCCGTACAATTGACCACTAAATGGTAACACCCGAATAAGTTTTTCAACTTGTTTAAGTCCACGTAAATCAATTCATGGTACAAATATATACTATCAGCATAATACAGTCATCACACAAGTTAATCATCAGAGTATATACCGTATTTTTCGGACTATAAGTTGCAGTTTTTTTCATAGTTTGGCCGGGCTCCAGTGCGACTTATATATGTTTTTTTCCTTCTTTATTATGCATTTTCGGCAAGTGCGACTTGTACTCCGGTGCGACTTATACTCCAAAAAATACGGTACATTGAATTATTTACATTTATTTACATTATACGTTTGACCACGGATTTGGTCGTATTTAATTTTGTTTTACCCATAACAAAGATAAAATAAGCTTAATCATGTTTTAAGATACATTTTAGCCTTCATAATCTGTCAGACGGATGTAAAATTAAGTTAACCCCTGTTAGTATTAAGAAATGAAAACAATAAAACACTTGGTGCCGGATTTACTAATATCCAAATACCATGCACTAAACATGGGCAAAATATAAAATTGTGTGTTCTGTTAGTGGGCTGGTTGCCTGTGATCTGATAACACTGCGTATAAAATTGATAACAAATGCAGAAGTGTTGCAGACCGCCCTCTTTAAATGAGGATTTTGCATGTACTTCACCATGAAAACCACCAAAAACATCTAACAAAGTTTATATACATATTGTAAATATTAATGTACTTACCGTATTTTTCGGAGTATAAGTCGCTCCGGAGTATAAGTCGCACCTGCCGAAAATGCATAATAAAGAAGGAAAAAATCATATATAAGTCGCACTGGAGTATAAGTCAATTTTTTGGGGGAAATGTATTTGTTAAAACCCAACAACAAGAATAGACATTTGAAAGGCAATTTAAAATAAATAAAGAATAGTGAACAACAGGCTGAATAAGTGTACGTTATGTATGAGGCTTAAATAACCAACTGAGAACGTGCCTGGTATGTTAACGTAACATATTATGGTAAGAGTCATTTAAATAACTATAACATATAGAACATGCTATATGTTTACCAAACAATCTGTCACTCCTAATCGCTAAATCCCATGAAATCTTATACGTCTAGTCTCTTACGTGAATGAGCTAAATAATATTATTTGATATTTTACGGTAATGTGTTAATAATTTCACACTTAAGTCGCTCCTGAGTATAAGTCGCACCCCCGGCCAAACTATGAAAAAAAACTGCGACTTATAGTCCGAAAAATACGGTATGTATTAACATGTAGGCACATTCATAATACTATGTAATATTTACCGTATTTTGGTCATTTTAATCATTGCCAGAACTTTCTATTCAGGCGCATTGATTTCACAGAGCGCATCACGTTCGCTATTTTTCTCAACAACTTTTTACAACAATTACTAATCATGACAGACTTCATGAGAGCCAACGACTACTTTAGGATAAATAATGATCGTCGACCTTATATTTCTGAGCCTGAATATAAGGAGGATGAGCAACACGTTTTATAAGTTGAGTGATAAGCAGATCAAGCTTTAGTGAAACAATAGGCATCATGTAGCAGGATTGCGAAATGTTAAACAACAAATACAAACTGCGAACATAATAAAAACAATCACTTACTGTTCAATGTCCGCTTTCACTGAGATGCCAGCTGATGGGATGTTTATAAGACTTGTGGTCCCCATTTAGAGAATGAATTCATCATAATCCTCAGGCAAAACATGCGGGGGGCAAACAAGCAAGTTGCCACATCTTCCTAGCGATGTCTTCTGGTCTAAGCAAAATTTCAAAGGTGACCAACTTCTCGACTTACGGCTACAATGTGCTACTATACAGGTGTGAGGTATGATTCATGATTTTGCACAAAATTTTACCAAGTCAGAGGCGATGTAGCAGCTCCGTAGGTCAAGAGCTGCTCTATCTACGTTACCTCTGGGATCAAGGCGCTGTGTTGCTAAAAAATTGTTCCTCTGCGTTTGTTCATAAATTAACAAGGTCACTAATACTTGGTTCATATGCAGGTCACAGCATGTGAATGGAGCATTGTTGGCATATTTTGGATGTTATTTTAGAGCGCTTTATACTCTATAGGTGGAATAGTTAGATTCCATTAGGTACGTTGTTAGCCGTCGCGTACTAGCTGTTTTTTACAATTTAGACTGCTCAAAAAGAGAAATACATATGTGTTCTTTTCTCAAATGTGAATGTTAGGGGAAAAAAATTGCCGTTCTCGTTTAAGTTTTATGACAAAGTTGATTCAGATGCGTCTCAATAGGGTTTTAATGAGATCTCATGGTCTTGTGAGACGTTTAAAAAAAAAAAAGCCTGTAGTCAGAAAATGTAGTCAGAAGTTTTTTATTTATTATTCTTTTTAATAGCCAGAGGCTTTTCCATCTGGCTGTGAGCAAGGGATTGGAACCGCTAATTAATGTTTTTTGCACACATCAAACAGGCAGCTCGCAAAGAAAGCTATCCTCGGCGCTTCCCCTTCAAGAGCAGGGGCTATGTGTGGCCGCTCTCCTTCTCCTTCTTCTTTTAGTTCTACAGCCAAAACGGTGCGGGTACACCCTGGACAAGTCGCAAGCAGGCTAAATTGTCAATCATGGACGTCAAGACGGGACAGAAAAGCATTCCGGGCACACTGTCCCGTACCCAAGAGCAGTAACAAAACAATACAGCCAAATCAATGATAGACTTGACAGATCACATCAGGACCCTAGAAAGCTTGAAAAATAAATTACTTTTAGTTTTTATTTGTGGAAATTAGTATAACCGTAAAGCTCGTGTGTAGATCACACATGAAAAGTTAAAAAATACTACAAAATGCACCTGCTTTGTTTTGTGACCCGACCAAATAAAATGTTTTTTTTTTGTCCAATCATATACACCTTATCATAGTACAGTAGTTTTCTTAAAAGCAGGGGTGCTGTCAGGAATTCTGGGCCCCATGACCCCCAAACCCCTACCACCTGCCAGTCAAGGGCCCTTGGAATTGTCCCAACTCTACCACCCTACACAGCGCCCTTGCTTAAAATGAATGTTAAAATCCCGTCTTGTTCTCGTGAACTTAACATTGTGTGTCGTCTCGTAAGATGAGTGTGCATAATAATGTGAAGTTGGTTCACATTGCAGAAGTGTCTCACATTTTTTCATTCTTTTGTCTTTCTTTCAAGTGTAACAAGAAGTTAACAATGGAAAATGTAAAGAACAACCAAACACTCCGTCTTGGATAGCAGGAAAGTGTCCGTACTGATGCTGGAGTCATACTGCTTTGGGTCCTCTTAATTCAGGTAAGTGTTGCCAAAAATAGACAGAGAAAAAGTGTAAATCCTTTAGCTGCTGAACTGAGCTCTTGTGAAAGTATGACAACTGTTCAAACTTTTAAAAGAGTTTAAAGGCATAGCTTTTTTTGAAGATTTCAAACTGTACAATCACAGAGGGCATTATTTTTAAGACGACTCACTGAATCACCAGTACTGTATTCATAGCCACCAAAAAGTACATGTATAAGCCATTTTACCAAGGTAACGTCGTCTAAACTTGTAAAGCAACACATTCCTGCAGTATCTGTCAACAAACTGTTGGGTCCATTGGTGGAGAGCCAACCATGACACTTACTGTGCTGTAGGCCAGGTCCACATGAACACACTGATTTTTGGTCCACCAGCAAAATTCTAGATGACTGCATTTTATTTTTTTAGTTAACTTTATATTCAAACAGCTCATACGTAAATCCACATATACCCAACATACATTTACAGATTACCTGTTGCTGGAGCATTGACTCTCAAATTACTTTTTAGTGGGGGGAAAAAATACTTTTAAGTTTTTTGTTTACCTGTTCAGTTTCATTTTATTTCGAACATGCATACGATACAATGTAATGCATCACATATTTTCCAATTGTTTCATTACAGCACGTCCGAGTAGGAAGAAGCAGAGCTTATTTAATCCTACCCCTTATCAATTCCATAGCAATTGTATCCCATTTCCTTGTTCTCTGTAACAGAACAGTGAAAAAATCAATAATAAATCAATAATATACCATAGTAAGTAAACAAATATTAAATACATAAATAATTGTTATCTCAAAAAAAAAAAAAAAAAGGGTTCAAGATGTTCATCATAATTATTGTTCTGTGCACTTTGTGAACACTTGTAGTTTGAACAGTCTCTTAAACTGAATCATATTGGTGCTTTGTTTGATTTCTTCAGTTAATCCGTTCCATAATTTACTCCACATACAGATATGCTAAGGTTTTAAGTGTTGTACGTGCAAAAAAATGTTTTAAATTAGATTTTCCTCTAAGGTTATATTTCTCCTCTTTTGTTGCGGAGAACTTTTGGACATTCTTGGGTCGCAGGTTATAGTTTGCTTTCTACATAATTTTAGCTGTTTGCAAATGCACCAAATCGTAGAATTTCAAGATTTTTGATTCAATAAATAAAGGGTTTGTATGTTCTCTATATCCAACATTATGTATTATTCTAATTGATCTTTTTTGTAGCACTGTTAGAGAATGAAGTGCACACCTGTGAGTCTGGTAAACATGATTTTGAAAATATCCGTATAAGTGAATGTGTTTCATACCATAGCAGGATGTATATACTGTATAAGGAGATCATGTGTTTTTAATCTTTGTTAAAGGGGATTTAGGCAAAAACAAGATCACACAAAAGAAAGACCCCATAAAATTCCGATGCAAATTCAGTTCAGCGATAGAACTGACCAGACAGGACATGGGTATCTTATAGGAACTGTAAAGACCTTTTTAACTGTCGTACATGTGTTAAAATAAGCAACTAAGCAGATTGGAATAACACTTTGAAATACTTTAAAGCTCACCTGAACTGATTTAATGAATACTTGCAAGATTTAATGAATACTTGCATGGCAGCAAATACAACTGTGAAGTTTTCTGCGACTTTCAAAGCCTCTTTTCCCTGGAAATGTTGGTTAAGCCAAAGCGTGACCTGCACTGTGCTGCCGCCATCTCCTCATCCTTCTTCTCACCATCTCCCGTCCTGTTCAAAGCTTTAATCCAACACACATCTGGACTGCATTGAGCTACCCGATTGCTCTCGAGCAGACTAGCGCAATAGTGATGTCATTTTTTTTGCTGTTAATAATAAAATTGCCCATAGTAGCCACATTTATCTTCCTGTCCAACGCAAGCCGAGTATGATCGTGATCATGGACACTTGACTAGACTTTTGTCTTTGATTTTACAGCTATATATTTTTTTGTGATTCATCCTAAAAATAAGTTTAACTTGATCGTTCAAAGGTACATGAGCTGAAAGGATGTGCATTCAATGAGCTTAAACAAGTATGTACTGTAGGCCTGATGGAAATATGGTTTATACTGATTTTTTCCGCAAGACACTGGAAAAGGTGGTGGGATACCAGGAAGTCTGGGCTTCCTTACTGAGAATCAGTCCCGGCGTCATGGGCGGGCCTGGGCGTGCTTTCAGAGCAAGACGTGCCTGCCCTGGGCTGGACCCTGTTTGTTTTATTTTATTTATTTATTTTTTACCTTGGAGCAAGTAAAAATAAGACGATCCGTAATCAAAACAAAGGCACGTTGACTAAGACGATGAAACAAGTAACTGACATGTTAGTAAAGGTGTAAATACGAGACAAAGAAGTTGACTGAAAAAAATCCAATCATATTTAATTTTGTCTTGTCGATGGGTGGGACAAATTCGGAATATATCCAATCACCCCTCTTATATGGCGTACATTGAAAGAGGGGTGGGGGTTAGGTATGAAGGAAAGTTAATCAGATGCTTTTGCTTGCGGTATAAGGTTGTCATCGCCAAAACCAAAATGTGTAGCTTTAACATGTAATATTTGTACACCAAGGAGATAGTGAACAGGACCGCAAGTTACCAAAGAGGCAACCACCGTCAGCAGGCTGCTACAGCAACGATGCCGAAACCCATGCTATGTAACCTATCTTAAAAGCCTACAACCTTCGGGCTTATCAAATGACTTCCTGCAAACAGGATACGAAGGAAAGCAAGACATCACATTGGTTTTACAAAAAATAGACAACATAAATTCAACAGTGAAAGCAGACGTGGCAAGTATAATATCAGATGTGGGAAGTCTAAGATAGTGCAGATATGGCATGCCTATAAGCAAATGCCTGCAAACCTAGAATAACAGCTTGAAAAGTGAGCTTCATGATCTCAAAGATAATGTCGTGAATCTCCTAAAGAAGCAGACAGAAATGCGACAAGAGATAAAGGAATGTCTGAGAGGAAAATATACAATGCATCAAGAAATAAAGGTTCTGCAACAAGATAACATCGCTCCGAGGAATATCATAGATGATATGGATCAGGAAAAACAAAGGAATTATGTAATTGTTACAGGGCTGTGAATCGTTCCCAGATCCTACGTCAAAGCCGTGGTTAATAAGGAAAATCAGATGAAATCAATCAATCATTCAAACTTTATTTATATAACACTTTTCATACACAGGCAAGTGGCAAACAGAAAGTGCTGTACAAAAAAAAAATGAAGAGGAGAAGAAAACACACACACACACACACACACACACACACACACACACACACACACACACACACACACACAGTTATTGATAATAACAAAACAAAAATAAAACATGGCAAAGCACTATGGCACTGAGGATTTGAGGCAAAAAGCCACCTTTGAGGCGTCCACACTGGACAATAACTAAAATGAATGCCATCTAAAAAATAGTATGTAACACATGATAAAATATATTTTCAAATCAAATATAAATAATACATTATTAAAACATAATATTGAGAGAATAATAGTAGTGCAATTAATAATTAAGATAGAAAACAACACAATAATTAATACAAAAACATTAGAGTTTAATGTCGCTTCAGCAGAGCAACGAGTACTAAACCTTCTGCAAAAAAAGGAAATTGATGTCGATATTAACACCATCAACACATGCACCCAACTGAATAGAAGAAAAAACAACACCTCTACGGTCATCCTCGTGAAACTCGCCAACGGGAAATCCAAAATCGCCCTGATGAAACAGGAAAAGAAGCTGAAGGGTACAAATGTGTACATGAATGAGCACCTTACCAAACACAATGCTTACATCGCCAAGAAAGTACGCAACTTGGGGAAGCAGGGTCAATATAGGGAACTTGGAACGCCAACTGCAAAATCTACATCAAGCTGAATTGAGGTCCAGAAGCAAGAGTACTTGTTATCAAAGACATCAAGGATCTGGACAAATATTACAGTTGACAGCGCTTCGACAACAACGATGATTGACGGAAAACAAACACGTACACCACGAGGAACCAAACAGGAAGACCTGGATTTAGGAGCACCTTCATCTACACTAGACCAAGGCAATTGTTTTGACTCAGGGGGGGCACGTTGGTTGGTATAAAGTATACACACACATACTATATATACTATACATATTTGGTATAACAGCAGAATATTTCTGCCTATCAAAGGAGTGACTGACTTATGATATTCACCAGTCTTATTCTTTTATCTCTGATTTTTAACAGGACACTGGGAGTTTGTGCCTAATGTTAAACAGGTTATTGAAGAGATTTCAGAACATTTAACATATATCAATAACCTATCATTTCAAAGACGTGAATTCCCAAACAAAATGAAAATAACAAAAGTTGTACTGATTTATAAGAGTGGAGATGAACACCAGTTTAAAATCTAATGTCCTTACTTCCACAGTTGTCTAAATTTATTGAAAAAACAATGTAACGACCGATTGGACACAATAAAAATGGAACACTCGCGGAGAACCGATATGGATACAGCGCTAACATCTCAACATTGATGGCATTAATGGAAATAACATAGGAAATAACCCTATGCAATAGATCGTAAACAGTGTGCAGCTGCAGTGTTTGTGGATCTAACAAAAGCAATCTAAACTGGGTAAGAAGCTAATTAACGTGAGCTTGGCGAACACATGTTTAAAGCCACTAAATACAGTGGCTTGCAAAAGTATTCATACCCCTTGAACTTTTCCAAAGTTTGACAGATTACAACCACACACATAACATATTTTATTGGAATTTAATGTGAAAAAAAGATATACAATATTCAATATTTCCTTTTTTTTTTTTTTTTTTTTTTTACAAATAAAGTGAAAAGGGTGGTATGCAAAATTATTCAGCCCCCTTTTCTGAGTTCAACCAATTGCCTTCAGAAGTTGCCTGATGATTGCTTATGACTAAATACTGTCAACCTGTGTGTAATCTTATCTCAGTACAAATAGAGCTGCTCTTTGAAGGCTTTAGAGGTTGGTTAAAATAATATTTCGGAGAAAACAGCATCATGAAGTCTGAAGAATTCCAGACAGGTCAGGGATGAAGTTATGAAGAAGTTTAAACCTAAACTTACAGTCCGAAGAAGAAGAGCACTGATCAGATGCAGCCAAGAGGCTCAAGGTGACTCTGGACGAATTGCAGAGATCCACAGCTCAGGTGGGGGAATCTGTCCACAGGTCAACTAGTAGTCGTCCATCCATCCATCCATCTTCTTCCGCTTATCCGAGGTCGGGTCGCGGGGGCAGCAGCATAAGCAGGGAAGCCCAGACTTCCCTCTCCCCAGCCACTTCGTCCAGCTCTTCCTGTGGGACCCCGAGGCGTTCCCAGGCCAGCCGGGAGACATAGTCTTCCCAACGTGTCCTGGGTCTTCCCCGCGGCCTCCTACCGGTGGAACGTGCCCTAAACACCTCCCTAGGGAGGCGTTCGGGTGGCATCCTGACCAGATGCCCGAACCACCTCATCTGGCTCCTCTCGATGTGGAGGAGCAGCGGCTTTACTTTGAGCTCCTCCCGGATGGCAGAGCTTCTCACCCTATCTCTAAGGGAGAGCCCCGCCACCCGGCGGAGGAAACTCATTTCGGCCGCTTGTACCCGTGATCTTGTCCTTTCGGTCATAACCCAAAGCTCATGACCATAGGTGAGGATGGGAACGTAGATCGACCGGTAAATTGAGAGCTTTGCCTTCCGGCTCAGCTCCTTCTTCACCACAACGGATCGATACAGCGTCCGCATTACTGAAGACGCCGCACCGATCCGTCTGTCGATCTCACGATCCACTCTTCCCCCACTCGTGAACAAGACTCCGAGGTACTTGAACTCCTCCACTTGGGGCAAGATCTCCTCCCCAACCCGGAGATGGCACTCCACCCTTTTCCGGGCGAGAACCATGGACTCGGACTTGGAGGTGCTGATTCTCATCCCAGTCGCTTCACACTCAGCTGCGAACCGATCCAGTGAGAGCTGAAGATCCTGGCCAGATGAAGCCATCAGGACCACATCATCTGCAAAAAGCAGAGACCTAATCCTGCAGCCACCAAACCAAATCCCCTCAACGCCTTGACTGCGCCTAGAAATTCTGTCCATAAAAGTTATGAACAGAATCGGTGACAAAGGGCAGCATTGGCGGAGTCCAACCCTCACTGGAAACGTGTCCGACTTACTGCCGGCAATGCGGACCAAGCTCTGGCACTGATCATACAGGGAGCGGATTGCCACAATCAGACAGTCCGATACCCCGTACTCTCTGAGCACTCCCCACAGGACTTCCCGAGGGACACGGTCGAATGCCTTCTCCAAGTTCACAAAACACATGTAGACTGGTTGGGCAAACTCCCATGCACCCTCAAGGACCCTGCCGAGAGTATAGAGCTGGTCCACAGTTCCACGACCAGGACGAAAACCACACTGTTCCTCCTGAATCCGAGGTTCGACTATCCGGCGTAGCCTCCTCTCCAGTACACCTGAATAGACCTTACCGGGAAGGCTGAGGAGTGTGATCCCACGATAGTTAGAACACACCCTCCGGTTCCCCTTCTTAAAGAGAGGAACCACCACCCCGGTCTGCCAATCCAGTGGTACCGCCCCCGATGTCCACGCGATGCTGCAGAGTCTTGTCAACCAAGACAGCCCCACAGCATCCAGAGCCTTAAGGAACTCCGGGCGGATCTCATCTACCCCCGGGGCCTTGCCACCGAGGAGCTTTTTAACTACCTCAGCAACCTCAGCCCCAGAAATAGGAGAGCCCACCACAGACTCCCCAGGCACTGCTTCCTCATAGGAAGACGTGTTGGTGGGATTGAGGAGGTCTTCGAAGTATTCCCTCCACCGATCCACAACATGCGGGCAGTCGAGGTCAGCAGAACACCATCCTCACCATACACGGTGTTGATAGTGCACTGCTTCCCCTTCCTGAGGCGGCGGATGGTGGACCAGAATTGCTTCGAAGCCGTCCGGAAGTCGTTTTCCATGGCCTCACCGAACTCCTCCCATGTCCGAGTTTTTGCCTCTGCGACCGCTGAAGCCGCACACCGCTTGGCCTGTCGGTACTTGTCCGCTGCCTCAGGAGTCCTATGAGCCAAAAGAACCCGATAGGACTCCTTCTTCAGCTTGACGGCATCCCTCACCGCCGGTGTCCACCAACGGGTTCTAGGATTACCGCCACGACAAGCACCAACTACCTTGCGGCCACAGCTCCAATCAGCCGCCTCGACAATAGAGGCGCGGAACATGGTCCATTCGGACTCAATGTCCAGCACCTCCCTCGTGACATGTTCAAAGTTCTTCCGGAGGTGGGAATTGAAACTCTCCCTGACAGGAGACTCTGCCAGACGTTCCCAGCAAACCCTCACAATGCGTTTGGGCCTGCCAGGTCTGTCCGGCATCCTCCCCCACCATCGCAGCCAACTCACCACCAGGTGGTGATCGGTAGAAAGCTCCGCCCCTCTCTTCACCCGAGTGTCCAAAACATGAGGCCGCAAATCCGATGACACAACTACAAAGTCGATCATGGAACTGCGGCCTAGGGTGTCCTGGTGCCAAGTGCACATATGGACACCCTTATGTTTGAACATGGTGTTTGTGTTTGACAATCTGTGACGAGCACAAAAGTCCAATAACAAAACACCACTCGGATTCAGATCCGGGCGGCCATTCTTCCCAATCACGCCTCTCCAGGTTTCACTGTCGCTGCCAACATGAGCATTGAAGTCTCCCAGTAGAACGAGGGAATCACCCGGGGGCGCACTCTCAAGTACTCCCTCGAGTGAATCCAAAAAGGGTGGGTACTCTGAGCTGCGGTTTGGCGCATAAGCGCAAACCACAGTCAGGACCTGTTCCCCCACCCGAAGGCGGAGGGAAGCTACCCTCTCGTCCACCGGGTTGAACTCCAATGTGCAGGCTCTGAGCCGGGGGGAAACAAGAATTGCCACCCCAGCCCGTCGCCTCTCACTGCCGGCAACGCTAGAGTGGAAGAGAGTCCAGCCCCTCTCGAGAGAACTGGTTCCAGAGCCCTTGCTGTGCGTCGAAGTGAGTCCGACTATATCTAGCCGGAACTTCTCCACCTCGCGCACTAGCTCAGGCTCCTTCCCCCCCAGCGAGGTGACGTTCCACGTCCCAAGAGCTAGCTTCTGTAGCCGAGGATCGGACCGCCAAGTGCCCTGCCGCCCAGCTCACATCGCACCCGACCTCTATGACCCCTGCTATGGGTGGTGAGCCCATTGGAGGGGGGACCCACGTTGCCTCTTCGGGCTGTGCCCGGCCGGGCCCCATGGGTGCAGGCCCGGCCACCAGGCGCTCGCCATCGTGCCCCACCTCCGGGCCTGGCTCCAGAGGGGGGCCCCGGTGACCCGCGTCCGGGCGAGGGAAATCTGGGTTCCTTGTCAGTGTTCCTCATAGAGATCTTCGAGCTGCTCTTTGTCTGATCCCTCACCTAGGACCAGTTTGCCTTGGGAGACCCTACCAGGGGGCATAAAGCCCCCGGACAACATAGCTCCTAGGATCATTGGGACACGCATACTCCTCTACCACGTTAAGGTGGCAGCTCAGAGAGGAGACTAGTAGTCGTGCACTGCACAAATGTAGTCTTATGGAAGAGTGGCAAGAAGAAAGCCACTGTTAAAAAAAAAACTATAAAAAGTCCTGTTTGCAGTTTGCCAGAGTCCATGTTGGGGACACAGCAAACGTGGAAGAATGTGCTTTGGTCAGATGAGACCAAAATTGAACTTACTGGTCAAAATGTAAAACGCTATGTGGGGCAGAGACCTAACACTGCACATTAATCTGAACACACCATCTCCACTGTCAAATATGGTGGTGGCAGCATCATGCTCTGGGGTGCTTCTCTTCAGCAGGGACAGGGAGGATGGTCAGAGTTGATGGGAAGATGGATGGAGCCAAATACATGGCAATCTTGGAAGAAAACATGTTGGAGTCTGCCAAAGACTTGAGACTGTGATGAAGGTTCACCTTCCAGAAGGACAACAACCCTAAACATAAAGCCAGGGCTATGATGGAATAGTTTAAAATAAAAACATAGTCATGTGTTAGAATGACACAGTCAACGTCCAGACCTAAACCCAATCGACAATCTGTGCCTGCAAGATCTGAAAACTGTTGTTCACAAACGCTCTCCATCTAATCTAACGGTGCATGAGCTGTTTTGGAAAAAAGAATGTGCAACGATTTCAGTCAATAGATGTGCAAAGCTGCGGTAGACACTTATCCTGAAAGACTTGCAGCTGTAATTGCAGCAAAAGGTGGTTCCACAAAGTATTGACTCAGGAGGGCTGAATACTTTAGCAAAATACCCTTTTCGCTTTTTTATTTTGAAAAAAACAACAAAAAAAGCATGTATATTTTTTAGGGCGGTCAAAGTTAACACGATAAAAATGCGATAAGTATAATTACCTTTAACGGCACACATTTTTTTGACACGCAATTAACGTGCGCGCATCCTGTCTGACCCCAAGGAGTAGATATTGACATAAAATAAATAACATTTTCGGGTGTAACAATAGACGACACGAACCCTAACCATAACCATAACCCTAACTGGAAATGTCATATAAAAATATACAACATAATGAACACAGCAAAATATGCACTGGACCAAAAATCACTGCATATTCTCTCCTTGTCGCTCGTGTTACCATATCAGAGTTATTGTGTAGAAATATGGAGCAATAACTACGAAATTACGCTTCATTCACAATTTGTGTTACAAAAGAGGTTGATTAGAAACCATACATATGTTGGATTTACTAAACACTTAAACCCTTTATTTATTGAATCAGAAATATTGAAATTCAATGATTTGGTGGATCTGCAAACAGCTAAAACTATGTACCGTATTTTCCGCACCATTAGCCGCACCTAAAAACCACAAATTTACTCAAAAGCTGACAGTGCGCCTTTTAACCCGGTGCGCTTTATATATGGATAAATATTAAGATTCATTTTCATAAAGTTTCGGTCTCGCAACTTCGGTAAACAGTCGCCATCTTTTTTCCCGGTAGAACAGGAAGCGCTTCTTCTTCTACGCAAGCAACCGCCAAGGTAAGCACCCGCCCCCATAGAACAGGAAGCGCTTCTTCTTCTACTGTAAGCAACCACCCGCCACCGGAAGAAGAAGAAAAAACGCGCGGATATCACCGTACGTTTCATTTCCTGTTTACATCTGTAAAGACCACAAAATGGCTCCTACTAAGCGACAAGGATCCGGTTCATGAAAAGACGCAATCTCTCCATCCGCACACGGATTACTACCGTATTTCACAGCAACTGATATTCCTGTGAACCGCACTGTGGAACGGGAGCACGTACGGTGAATATTCGCACCACAGGGAATGAGAAGTCATCCTTCACTGTGGTTCTAGCTTGCCATGCTAACTTCCACCCATGGTGATATTCAAAAGGAAGACCTTGCCAAAAGAGACCTTTCCAGCCGGCGTCATCATAAAAGCTAACTCGAAGGGATGGATGAAGAAAAGATGAGCGAGTGGTTAAGGTAAGTTTAAGTTTACGCGAAGAGGCCGGGTGGCTTTTTTCACGCAGCTCTGTCCATGTTGATATACGTATGTTTGTGATTGCACATTTGCGTACATTTTGGGAGTGAACAGAGTTGTTAGAACGCTGGTTTTTAATATATTATTAAAGTTTGACTGACCTATCTGACTGTTTTTTTGACATTCCTTTAGCGCAGTTAGATGCGGCTTACAACACGGGGCGGCTTATTGGTGGACAAAGTTTTGAAATATGCCGTTCATTGAAGGCGCGGCTTTTAACCCAGGGCGCCTTATGGTGCGGAAAATACGGTACAAAGCAAACTCTAATGTGCTACCCAAGATTTTACAACAATTATTCTCAACAAAAAAGGAGAACTATAACCTCAGAGAAAATTCTAATTTAAAGCATGTCTATGTACGTTAGGGCTGGGCAATATGGCTTTTTATTAATATCACGATATTTTTAGGCCATGTCACGATACACGATATATATCTCGATATTTTGCCTTAGCTTTGAATTAACACTTGATGCATATAATCACACCAGTATGATGATTCTATGTGTCTACATTAAAACATTCTTGTTCATGCTACATTAATATATGCTAATTCAGGGTTTCCCGCAGCTATTTGTTGTTAAGGCGGCTGCCTTAACAACAAAGAGCCACAGCCTAAACTAAAGTCTTAACAAGCTGCTCCGCTTAGTTCTTCCTCTGCCTCTGTCAGTACGTCTCTGCAGCACCCAGCATTGTCCCACCCACAGAACCATCTGATTGGTTACACGCAGAGCGGTAACAGCCAATCAGCAGTGCGTATTCAGAGCGCATGTAACAGCCAATCAGCAGTGCGTATTCAGAGCGCATGGAGTCAGTGCTCACGGCAGAGGCAGGCAGAGAGGAGAGACGGTGGGGTGAGCAGATAGGTGTTTAGCAGGTGAGCATAAGGCAGCGGACTCTCCCCAAATTATAATAAACACATCCCAGTCAACTACTAGTAACATCACTATGAGCCCGTTGACGTTCTAGAAACAAAAGCGGCAGCTCAGCTCGCTCGCAGTCCTTGAGGTGAAGGCTAATTAGCTTTTAGCGTAACGTTAGCTCATTTTGCGGTGTGTGCGTGCGTATGTGTGTGTGTGTTACGGACAGCAAAGCCCTGTCTGTCTTAGAGAAAGACAATCATTATTGACCTACAAATAACAAATACGTTATTTCACTTTACCTTTTTCTGTGTTGATTGAGCTATGTTGAAGCAGCAAAAAACAACAAATATAACATTTACATAATAAAAATCAACTACAGGCTTCCCAAATGCTGTAATAAATTAAGCATGATGAGTTGAACATATGTCAGCATGTGGCATAATAATGACATACTTAGCAGAGGTGTGGACTCGAGTCACATGACTTGCACTCGAGTCAGACTCGAGTCATGAATTTGATGACTTTAGACTCGACTTGACAAAATGTAAAAAGACTTGCAACTCGACTTAGACTTTAACATCAATGACTTGTGACTTCACTTGGACTTGAGCCTTTTGAATTGACATGACTTGACATGACTTGCTACTTTCCCCAAAACCCAAAGATGAAAAAGTTATTCGGGAGCGCTCCGTATTTTCCATTGTGTACTTGTCTATCAGCGTTGCGTGTGTCAGCTGGTGTGGTCTCAGTACAACAGCCAATCAAATTAGATCTACTTTGTTTTCATCACACAGCATTCATCCAATCAAATTGCAGGACAACCACACGCCAGTGAACAAAAAATGATACCTAAAATAATTTTGTTTGGGTATAAAAATTACGAGGTGGTCAACACAAAACGGTTTGCAGTATGCAACACATGTGTTTCGAAAATTACTGATGGAGAGGCAACAACTTCCAACTTCGTCCGGCATTTCAAGTTGCACAAAGAACGGTAAGTTTTGAATGTAAGATAACGTTTATTGGCTAAGTAACGTGACTTTTATTTGCTGTGTAGTTAAATCAGTGAGGCTGTAAACTCACTGCTAACGTTATAACGTTATTGCAAACACGGGAATCTGTTGCAGTTCACTACCTTATTCATACTTTTTGTTCAGTGATTTTTTTAAGCAGGGTTACGTTAGTCAATATATCACACGTAACGTTAGACGGCGGTCAGCAGCACCGCGTATTTTAGCCACCTACAAAAATAGTAAAATAAAGGTCAGTTAAAATGTATACTATATTATGAATATGTGTACCGTTTTAGCTAGCTTTCTGACATAATGTTGGTTGTTTACCTCAGTGGTCCCCAACCACCGGGCCGCGGCCCGGTACTGGTCCGTGGATCGATTGGTATCGGGTCGCACAAGAAAATTTTTTTTTTTCTTCTTTTTTTAATTAAATCAACATAAAAAACACAAGATACACTTACAAGTAGTGCACCAACCCAAAACAACTCTCTCCCCCCTTTTGTTCTGGGCATTGAACATGAAGACTCTTCCTTCACTGTTCCGAGTGGCCATGAGAGTCTTGGCAGTGCCTGCCTCCAGTGCTCCAGTGGAGCGAGTTTTCAGCCATGGTGGCATCATACTACGCCCCCATCGTGCACAAATGACTGACAGACTCTTGGCTAATTTGGTCTTTTGCAAATGCAATGCAGCATAGGGCCCTGACATATAAAAAGTACAACTTTTTTGTTATGTTCACGTATATGTCATGTTTTTTCAATGTTAACACTTTTGTACAAATAAGTACATTTGCACTTTATTTTTCAATGTGTTTGTTCTGTAAAGGAATGAGTTAATGTTTAAAATGACTGGTTAATAGTGCTATTATAAAGTGCAATGTCAGCACAATTTTCTTTCCTGCAATTTAAAATGCACTTGTTTTAATAAATAAATACAGCGTTTGAAAAGCATACACAATCTGTGTTAATATATTAGTCTGTGGTTAAAAGGACTTGAAAGGACTCGAAACTCAAAATGCAGGACTTAGGACTTGACTTGAGACTTTCCAGTCTTGACTTTGGACTTGACTCGGGGCTTGCCTGTCTTGACTCGGGACTTGACTCGGACTTGAGGGCAAAGACTTGAGACTTACTTGTGACTTGCAAAACAATGACTTGGTCCCACCTCTGATACTTAGTATCTCAGGTACATAGGACTGTTTTGTTTTTACTTTACGGAAAAAATATCGAGATATATATCGTATATTGCCATTCAGCAAATGGAGCGGAAAACACAACCAAAAATTGTAGGCTTCTTCACGCGACGAAGCCAGCCTACTTCACCGCAGTCTGTAGTCTATTGTCCCCCCAGGCTGTGGTAGCAGCGATGAGGTGGAGACGTGATGGCGACTCACCCACCCCCTTCCCCGGTCTGTCCGCCGGAGAGACACCACCTTAACTAACACATTTTCTGGGGGAAACACTGTAATTGTAAACTTCCATGCAGAGAGGGAAATCACAACTAAGTCAATTTACCAAAACTGTATTTATTAACCAGTTATTAAGCAGTGGCACAAACATTCATGTAATTTCCAAAACAGAAAGTGCAAGATTGTCAGAGACATTTTAAAACAAGCTATTAGTGTACTTTTTTGCATGTCACTAAGATGACATATCAAAACAACACTAAATTAAAGTGCACTTTTTGTACAGAACGCCACTACAATAGTTTAAAACAAATAAAGTGCACTTTTGTGCATGATGTCACACAAAATATTTCAATAACTGTCAAATAAAAATTAGCTGCATAATAGGAAATCAAATAGTGTATGTCCTTCGCTATGTGGTAGGTTACTGCGGGCGTTATCTACTTCTGTTGTTGACTATTTTTGTCATACAGTGTTGATGTGGAAATGGTTGCTTGGGCATTTTGTTGGTGTGGCACCGGCCGGAGATGTTGACATTCGGAGTTTCAAGCACTCTTCATTCTATAGCGGGTGACTTTTCAAATGATGCTACACATTAGTAGAGCTGCTACTTTTTGTAGCAACACTTTTGGCGCATACTTGACATATTACGGTTGTCTGTTCAACATATTCCCGCTTGAAGCCGAAAACCACCGCCAGATGATGGACCCCGTGCTGTTTTTCTTGGGAATTAATTCTTCCTTCATTTGTTACCAGATTCGCACCTTCTCTCTCTCGTATAACCACTCGCACCGCTCCGCTAGCATCACAGCTAACTTTACCCATGCCGCTACCTGTCTGCTCCGCGAGGGCGTATGACGTTCCACGGGCGACAGTATGTGACGTATGTAAGGTGCGCTTGTTTTATGTCTCTGTGAGAAGGAGAGACAAGAAAGAGTGACAAACGCCTGTAGTGTAATGCCCGCAGCTGAAAGCAACTGCGTGAGAACGTATACTCGAATATCACGATAGTCATTTTCTATATCGCACAGAGACAGACCCGCGATATATTGAGTATATTCGATATATCGCCCAACCCTAATGTACGTACAACATTTAAAACATTAAGTATATCAGTATGTAGAATTAAATAATGGAATGGATTAAAAGCAAAGAAGTCAAACAACCGTTTAAACTCATATCGTATACTTGTAAACTCGTATACAAAGTACAAAGAAGAATAATCTTCATAACTATCTTGAACCTTTTTGAAAAATAAGATAATCTTATTCATTTCATAATGGGAGTTACAACTATTTGAGAATGTATTAAGAACGTTATTATTTATGTATTTAAATTGTGTACACAGTAAGTGAACAAATGTGTTCGTAATTGTTATGAAATGGGGTGGAATTAAATAATAAACCTTTTCCTCCTCCTTTCCGGACACGCTGTAATGAGAAACTGAAAAAATGTGACGTATCATATTGTAACTGTATGCCTGTTCGAAATAAACTTAAACCATAACCATAGAGTCTACGTCTGTTTCCAATACTGAGTCTGGTTTGGATGCTATGTAGCGTTGTCAATACATATTAAATGCAACACGAGGGAGTTTTCTCATAATTAGCAAAAAAGGGAGGTTTCCCCAAGTCATATTTGCACTATCAACAACAAGTTTAGACCAGTCATCCCATCTGCTTATTATTGTTAGGGTTCAATTTAGTGATGCACGTGTTGTCTTACAAACATTTTGAGGATGTCAAGGGCTTTTATTTTGACATAATAGGTCCTCATAAGTGAAACAAAAAACAATCACAACCACCCAAACTTACTTTATCTCCAAACACACCCAAACATAATGCCTTTTATGTATTGGAAATGTCCTGCAATTATTCCAAATCACTGAAATCAATTATATATTCTTAAGTCATCGCGATCGTCCGAGGTCTCCGCTCTCACTAAATATGGACATGTTCAGCATTTGGACATTCCTCTACCATCTGCTTTCCATAGTCATTATTACGTTCTGTTTTCACTCAAAATGACGTCTTGCTACGTCGGTCTGTTTATTGTGGGACTTGAATGTTATGCAAATGAACATTTAAAGAATAATTGAGTTTAAAAAAAAGTCAATCTGCTGATGTGATGTTCCTTTTGGTAATGCTGTCATAAAACACTTTGGAATATTTTTTGTTTTAAATATAGTTGTGTTTCGATGCAAACCCACATCCCCTAACCTTAAACCTAACCCGAACCCTCACCATAGCCTAAACACTGTAAATCGACCATTACATTCACCTTATTTGTCTGGCAGTCATCTCGACTTAACAATGGTGACACACTGCTTTCGTCTTATTCACTTGTATTTGTCTGTTTACGTACCTACAAGTCATTTGTTTACCGGGTAGATGCCCGACATGAGGCACACTCCCTGTACCTCATTTTAATGTGTACAGGGACAAGTGGTAGAAAATGGCTGGATGGATGATTGAGACTGTGTAAGAATACATGTACCCTTATACCCCAGTTGGTTACTGACCTGCACAGAGTACCAGGCATCTATTTGGATTTGTATAAATGGTTGTCCAAGGGTTGTAGCTTGTCAGACCATTGATAGTTATACCGATAACGTCTCATACAGTTTATTCAAGTTTGCCTTTGCTGCATGGCAATAAGACCAAGCCAAATTGCATTTTGCATGTCGTATGTTTTATTAATGAAGTGATTGGTTTTTTCTTCTGTTTTCATTGTTAACTCCAGCTTGCGGATGCTCCAAAACATGAGGGAAACTCAAACCATGTCAGGTTTCAGCGTACCAAACTGAATTATACTGCTTGGCATTTAGTTTGGACGGCACACTTGGCAATTAATTGAGACACAACGTCTAATAAAGTGGAGGTATAGTATTTGAAGGTGAACGGTAGTTTTTAAAAGTGTTTTCCTGACGAAGCAGTTCACCCAAATGACGAGTGGGACCGTTCAAGAGAGGAAGCCCTTTATCTCTGCAGGCACGGCAGCTCTGGCCTGGAGAGCCTCACTCTGAAAGTCTTATCGCGAAAAAACTTGAAAATTGTGCACATTAATGACCTGCATCTGACTGTCTTCTGTCAGCTCCTAAAAGAACTATTTTACGATTTGAGCACAGAGTTTCACAATAGCTATGCATGTCGAAGTGTAAAAAGGCACCACTTGGCTGTCTGTGGAGAAGCTGTCAATAACAGTGTGGATGTTTTATTGACCAAGCCATGAAATATTCTCCAGCTTGAGAATAATAAGCCTGAGTAACAGCATGTTAGGATCACAGGCAGGCTTTTTGTCAGGGCAGAAATCATTACCACGACTTGCCTTCTAAAAAGAGAAAGATCAAAGTTTGCATCTGGGCTGGCAAGGTGGCCTGCAAAGCAGGTCTGCAGCACCATTGCATGCTATCTACTCTGTTTTCTAAAGCCTCAAAGTGAGACTGATGAACAAAAACACATGTGACTCTGCAGTGATTTCACACCGCAGAGTCGGGTCAGGTCGTTTTCCATCTTACTTTTGTTTTAGGATGGTTCTTTGAAGCAGCGGTCCAGAGGTACACTAACACCATTGTAAACACTACATCAATCTTTCTAGGGATTCTGGTATGCGGTCAAAGAACGGCAAATGTGTAATATTCACATTTTATCAGCTTAGGAGACGAGGGTGCCCAGAAAGCTGTCACTAAGGCACCCTTTTATTCGCTTTGGAAGTGGAAGTACATTTTGTTCAAATTACAAGTGACAGTTTACGACATTTTGATTAGTTTCGTAGTTTTGCTCTTTTCTACTTTTCAAACATGTGCTGTGTATATAACTTGGTCACATAAAACAAACAATATCCCAACAAAGCAGTTCCTTTTGAAATTGCCAGCAAACAAATTATTTGAGGTCAATATTTAATTTGCCCTTGTCCCTAGTTTTATCTGTAAGAGGTCATCCCTGTTGGACTGTAAACTGTTGGCCGTGGTCTGATGACGACCTGATGCAGATGACTCCTGTGATAGTGTTTCTTCCCCAAGCTCCTCTGTACTCAGACATGCATTCATCTTTGTTTGTTTGTGTGTGTATGTGTGTGTGTGTGTGTGTGTGTGTGTGTGTGTGTGTGTGTGTGTGTGTGTGTGTGTGTGTGTGTGTGAATGTGTATGTGTGTGTGTGTGTGTGTGTGTGTGTAAATGTATGTGACTGATAATGGGGGAAGGTGCGTCATTAGAGCATTGTTTTTAAGTCTGTAAAGCATTTTGTGTTGCATTATTTTATGTATTGAAAAGCACTTTATAAATACAGTTTGATTTGATAAACTGGATGGTACAGTTTCATGCAGCACATGCATGAAGCTTCTTTGCCTTTCGCTCTCACAACTACGTTCAATATTGGGGCAATGTTGACGTATGATCTCAACACTCAATGCAGCATTTACGCATGTATGTCTATGTTTGAAGGGGCTCGGGTGTGACTTAGCCATCCATCCATCCATCCATCCATTTTCTACCGCTTATTCCCTTTTGGGGTCACGGGGGGCGCTGGAGCCTATCTCAGCTACAATCGGGCGGAAGGCGGGGTACACCCTGGACAAGTCGCCACCTCATCGCAGGGCCAACACAGATAGACAGACAACATTCACACTCACGTTCACACACTAGACTTTGGGCCCTAGTGTGTGAACGTGAGTGTGAATGTTGTCTGTCTATCTGTGTTGGCCCTGCGATGAGGTGGCGACTTGTCCAGGGTGTACCCCGCCTTCCGCCCGATTGTAGCTGAGATAGGCTCCAGCGCCCCCCGCGACCCCAAAAGGGAATAAGCTGTAGAAAATGGATGGATGGATGGATGGATGGCTAAGTGACACCCGAGCCCCTTCAAACATAGACATACATGCGTAAATGCTGCATTGAGTGTTGAGATCATACGTCAACATTGCCACTATATTCCCAAAATTCATTGACCTTTTTGTCAAATGATTATACAACTTTGAGTATATCTGTATTACATGTATGCCTTCCAAAGCATTTTAAGCACAACCAAAAGAGGGCACTTTACCTAATTTGGTGTCTTAATTTTTTAAAATACACTATATTGCCAAAAGTATTTGGCCACCCATCCAAATGATCAGAATCAGGTGTCCTAATCACTTGGCCCAGCCACAGTTGTATAAAATCAAGCACTTAGGCATGGAGAGTTTCTACAAACATTTGTGAAAGAATGGGCCGCTCAGTGATTTCCAGCGTGGAACTGTCATAGGATGCCACTTGTGCAACAAATCCAGTCGTGAAATTTCCCCGCTCCTAAATATTCCAAAGTCAACTGTCGGCTTTATTATAAGAAAATGGGTTTGGGAACAACAGAAACTCAGTCACAAAGTGGTAGGCCACGTAAACTGACAGAGAAGGGTCAGTGGATGCTGAAGCGCATAGTGCAAAGAGGTCGCCGACTTTCTGCACAGTCAGTTGCTACAGAGCTCCAAACTTCATGTGACCTTCCAATTAGCCCACGTACAGTACGCAGAGAGCTTCATGGAATGGGTTTCCATGGCAGAGCAGCTGCATTGAAGCCATACATCACCAAGTCCAATGCAAAGCGTTGGATGCAGTGGTGTAAAGCATGTCGCCACTGGACTCTAGAGCAGTAGAGACACCTTCTCTGGAATGATGAATCACGCTTTTCCATCTTGCAATCTGATGGACGAGTCTGGGTTTGGAGGTTGCCAGGAGAACGGTACATTTCGAACTGCAATGTGCCGAGTGTGAAATTCGGTGGAGGAGGAATTATGATGTGGGGTTGTTTTTCAGGAGTTTGGCTTGGCCCCTTAGTTCCAGGAAAGAAACTTTGAATGCTCCAGGATACCAAAACATTTTGTACAATTCCATGCTCTCAACCTTGTGGGAACAGTTTGGAGCGGGCCCTTCCACTTCCAACATGACTGTGCACCAGTGCACAAAGCAAGGTCCATAAAGACATGGATGACAGAGTCTTGTGTGTATGAACTTGACTGGCCTGCACAGAGTCCTGACCTGAACCCGATAGAACACCTTTGGGATGAATTAGAACGGAGACTGAGAGCCAGGCATTCTCGACCAACATCAGTGTGTGACCTCACTAATGCGCTTTTGGAAGAATGGTCTAAAATTCCTATAAACACACTCCGCAACCTTGTGGACAGCCTTCCCAGAAGAGTTGAAGCTGTAATAGCTGCAAAAGGTGGACCCACATCATATTGAACCCTATGGGTTAGGAATGGGATGGCACTTCAAGTTTATATGCGAGTCAAGGCAGGTGGCCAAATACTTTTGGCAATATAGTTTATATGTTTGTGGTGCTAAAAGCAGACGTCTGTGATGTGTTTTATTGCACCCTTGACATATACATGTGACATACATGATTGTAATTGTAATTGTATATGTGGATTGTGTATTATTTACATTTTCACTAAGAAACCACAATGGCCCGAAAAAAGGGTGATTTGACACTTGGTAGATTTTGTTACTTGCTCACGTCCACTGTATGAACTTATGTTATCAGCTTCTCGCCCATTCCTCATAACGGGTTAGCTGTATTGAACTTGTAATTGTTTGAATAAAAGCATCCCATCACAAAGGGAGAAAAAAAGTAGGCATTGATCCTAACATTTTTGCTGTGACAAAGCTGGTGGCCATAAAAGAACTCTGGCAATGTGGGAAATCACACACTCTGTGATGTGCTTTGTCTTTGTAGATTGTTTTAATAGAGGTACGACGCTGACGTAAAGAGGGAGCAGTTGTCTGACGGCACAGAAGGGAGGGGAACTTAAACGTTTCCATTGTCTCAAATGGCGTTGGCAGTTAGAATAGTTTACTTGGATCCACCCAGCATGTTGTCATTTGTGAGGGTTATATTGATAACATGCATTAGGGCCTTCGTCAAGTGCTTTGTCGGTGCAACATGAAATGATGCCATATGTAAGCGGGGGCCAAAGGGACTACAATGTCAGCCAGGCGCTTAAGTGAATCACGGGCTGCATTGCATGTGAAGTGTACATTTGCGTGACTCGTTGTTTATTGCCCTGTGATCGGCTTCGTGACTGTCCGCCGGGTTTGGTGCCAAGTTCTGAGGCCACGCTCTTAAAATCTCTTTAGAGAAAATGGCTGTTTTTTTTGTTGAATTTCCTATTCACTTTGTTCAGAACATCTACTCTTCTGTCTGCCCAATGATCAAGAGATGAGCTATTAAAAATCGGCTACAGCCTTTCCCAAATTTAGGTCAGTTTTTTATCAAAAAGGAGATTTTTTTAATTTATTTGTTTGACATAAATTTATGTGGGGCAGCACGGTGTAAGAGGGGTTAGTGCATCTGCCTCACAATACGAAGGTCCTGAGTAGTCTTGGGTTCGATCCCGGGCTCGGGATCTTTCTGTGTGGAGTTTGCATGTTCTCCCCGTGACTGCGTGGGTTCCCTCCGAGTACTCCAGCTTCCTCCCACCTCCAAAGACATGCACCTGGGGATAAGTTGATTGGCAACACTAAATTGGCCCTAGTGTGTGAATGTGAGTGTGAAAGTTGTCTGTCTATCTGTGTTGGCCCTGCGATGAGGTGGCGACTTGTTCAGGGTGTACCCCGCCTTCCGCCCGATTGTAGCTGAGATAGGCTCCAGCGACCCCAAAAGGGAATAAGCAGTAGAAAATGGATGGATGGATGGATACATTTATGTCTACAGTGGAAGCTCTGAAGGCAATGTCAGAATCAAAAAAGTTTTATTGACTGTACAAGCAATGTTTTAACTAAGTTTAAAAATTCTTAAAGGGGAACTGCACTTTTTTGGGGGAATTTTGCCTATTGTTCACAATCATTATGAGAAACAAGAACCCACATCTTTTTTTCTTTTAGTATTTTAAAGATGACAAAAAACGCTTGTTAGATGCGGCTAATGGGAGTCAGCGTTGTAACCTTCATAGCCTTCTAAAACAACTTTAAAACCCTCCACCAAAGTTTTGTACACACACTGCAAGTCAATATATAATGTAGTAACTGACACATTCATAACAATATGTAATATGTACAATATTTACCGTATTTAATCATTTTAATCATTGCCAGAACTAATTCTTCAACGCATTTATTTCCGTTTCCAGCGCATGTCTGGCTTCTGGCAACAACCCCTTCCGGATACAAGCACGCGCGTGTGTTCTAATCACGGCAGATTCGGTAACAAACAACAAAGACTACTTTTGGACAAATGAGGATTCACAACCTTATATTTTTTAGTACACTCCTGTACTTGGTATCATTACAGTGGATGTTAGGTGTAGATCCACCAATGGCTGGTTGGTGCTGCAGGGAATTCTGGGAATTTGTTCTGTAGTGTTTATGTCGTGTTGCGGTGCAAATATTCTCCCAAAATGTGTTTGTCATTGTTGTTTAGTGTGGTTTCACTATATGGCACATATTTATGACAGTGTTGGCATTGTTCATACAGCCACCCTTAGTGTGACATGTATGGCTGTTGATTAAGTATGACCTTCATTCACTTGTGTGTATTGTGTTGAAAGTCAAGATGATCATTTGAATGGTTCATGATCGGGCATCACAAAGTCTTGGTTAGACATTATTAATTATAGACTATTTTTAACAAATCCATTGTCATGATACTTGTGTGTAGTGAAGCATATATAGCTGTCACTCATCCTACAGGGATGATATTTGAAATAAATGTACTTGATATGTCTCCATGGAGACAGGGATTAGTGATTGTGGAGTTGTTAAAACACTGCTGCCTGCCGACAGACATTAGCCCGCTAACTAGCTAGCCATGTCTTAAAGCACCTCTTCCTGAGGGCGTTTCAGTGTTATAACTTCACCTTTATCATTAGTTATTAAGCCAAAATTAGTCCATTCTCCCATTTCTGTCTACACTGTGTCTGCTTGTAACTACTCCGTGATTGTGCAGTGGCGAACATGCTCGTCTGCATGATACGACGTGACGACGTGGGGGACCGGTATTTTTTAGAGGCGGTATAGTACCGAATATTGATTCATTAGTATTGCAGTACTATACTAATACCGGTATACGGTACAACCCTATGCCAAAGTTAATTCTTGTCAGCATTTCAACTTCAAATGTGAAACTAATATGTGATATAAACTCATTACAAGCAAAGTGAGATATGCCAAGCCTTATTATAATATTGATGATCATGGCTCACAGTTTTGGAATACTCCAAATTTTCGGGGAGATTTTAATTTTTCGGTTTTCACAAACTGTAAGTCTATCCATTCATCCATTTTCTACCGCTTGCCCCTCTCCGGGTCGCGGGGGTGCTGGAGCTTATCCCAGCTGCGCTCGGGAGGAAGTCATAATCATCAAAATTATATCAAAATAAAGCTTGCAATTTTAGACTATGTCATATATTAGTTTCACCTTGTAAATCTAATTGCTGGAATAAACGAATCTCCGCACCGTATTCTAATATTTTGTGTTTCACCTGTAGTCTTCTGTATTTGACATTTGCCTTCTGCATAACGGCTGTTTTCTGTGCAAGATTTGTAAGTACCAAAAGAAATAGACCCAAAACTAATTTCCGCTGCAGATGACCCTGGTTCTCAGGAGGGCCTGACAGAAGTGTTATGTTTCTAAATACCCACTGCAAAAAAAGAGTCAAAGATCCTCTATATGACAGTGCTTTGGTATCTTTAGAAATGTTGCTGTAATAGGTTTTGAAATACTTGTGAGCTGGTCTAATGTCATTCCACAGGCCGCCAGTTGAACAGCCCTGAAATGATACTGCTTGTGTAGCCTTGACTCTTACCTGTACCAGTTTGTCCAATTACTGTGTAATGAATCTCAGAGAGAGTGGCTTCATGCGACAGTGTCTTTTAAGATGGAAGGAGGTGTTCAGACAAGCAACAATTCCACCCCCATCTGAGTGGTGATCATCATTTGAGTGCCACTTGGACTGTATATACTTTCCCACAGCCTGTCCCTTGCCCACTGGGACAGCCGATGCTATCTGCTGGTAATTGTTTACCTCGAATGTTACAAAGATTAAACTTCAAGAAGAAAACTAGAAGGATGACGAGCGTGAGGGAATATAAGACGTGGGTGAGCTATGCGGATGAGTGATGGCTAAGCTTTTATGTGTCACCTGTCACGCATCTTTAGGTGTTTTTCTCTTAACATTAGTTTGAGACCATGGTGAGATGCCACACAAGTTTGCATTATCTACAAACTGATAGAGCTAATCCAAACACTGGCCCGCCCTGTGATTGGATGTAATTGCACACGGGTTTCCCAACATACCAGGGTTTTAAATTTTAAGTAAATCATATTTTAAATGTTTGATCAACCCCGTAAAGCATTGGGGTTTTGTTATTTATCCATTAGAACTGAACCACAACCTCATGATGAGGCTTTTTTGCCATTCCCAAAGGTAAGTTTGGGTTCAGATCAGGAGGTCACATCCTTTAGTATTTGTCAAGATGATGTACTGTTGGCAAGCCTAATTTGAAAGGCCGCAGGATGTCGAGGCTCGAGCGCTTTACAGAATGTTGTTTTCTTTGGGCGCACGGTGAATCTTGAACTGCATATTTTTCTCTTTCCTGTATGGATTTCACATTTGCATGGCGAAAAAAAAAAATCTTTCTTGTGTGTTTGGATTTCCATTGTGTGGACAACATAAAGGTCTCTGGGATGGGATGTGGGAAAAGGGAGTGTGCACTTTGCCTAAGTGCATGTTTTGATGTCAGTGTTTGACAGCTTTGGTCGGCGGCTGATGTCAGAACATACTTGGAATTAGCGGCTATCGTCTTGCCCACTCTCGAAACTAGGGAAACCAGTGAAAAGGAGCTACTGCAAAACCCCACAGTAAACAATTGTGGAACTTCTCTAGGACATCCAATTTTTAATCATTACACTGAGCCTGGAATAATTTTGACTCGTGAGAAATTTGGTTTCAGTAATATAAAATGATGTAAAAGCTCAAGTTAATGCAGATTTTCTATAAAGTAAAAACGCTGCAGTTAGTGATTTTTAAATACGGACTTCAAATAAAACATATTTTGTCATATGATTTGCATGCACACAATCTAGATGGGGAGGCCAAACTGTTAAACTTGGTCAAATAAAAGTATAGTTTTTTCGAAGCTATTTGTCTATCTTGCTATGAGAGTGCTCTAAGCATGTTGCAAAACTTTCCCTGAGCACAGTGCTCACAGTATAGTCATTGATCGTGAGGGACTTCTTCGCTGTTTCTGAGGAAGACCTTTTGTGGGCTTTTTATACCAATTGTTTGCAGAACATTTTTAGAAATTTGGAAAATATAAACATCAAGATTCAACACATCAAACCTTATCAGCCACCTGAAATTCCTGCATCTATACAACAGTATTTGTATTGAACCTAACCCCTGATTTCCACAGAATGCGAAACGGCTACAAAACGGCTGCGTCATCGCGACGGCGGACTCTTTCCGTTTTTCTTTAAGTCAATGTGTCCATTTCCTCCGCTTGCGAAACTGTAGCGACATTCCACATCCCTGTACTAAATATACGCAGGGCTTCTATTTTTACCAGTAGCCGCAAGACGGCGGTTCAATTTAGCTAATATCTGCTTGTGTTGAAAAGGAAGTCATGGAGAAACACAAAATAAATGATCCGGTTTACTTTGAAAATAAAATAGTCCGTCTTCAAGGCTACAAAGTGTTTGACACTTTGTAACGTACTGATGGGCGGGGACGGACATGAAGTCAACTTAACAAAGGTTTTCAGATGTAATGTCACCTCATTGACACAAATGGATGAAGGCATAATGATTAAGGATGATTCAAATTTAAGAAGCATATACAGTACAGGCATTTACCGGGCAGCTTCACGGGGGCCTATGTCAAATACCAGCTGATACAGGGACCGGGGGAGCAGGCGAGTGGTTTGTGTTAGTTAAATGAAATGTGTGTATGTTTACAGCGCTCACCATGGATGATGTTACTGTTGCTTGCTACAGAAAAAATAAAAGTTGTCGTTCTGCAAGACAAAACTGTCGTCTTTTCCACGAGTCAAGTCAATGCCGTCTGTGGGTATTGATGGGCAGCAAAGCTCGAGACATTCCGCTGGGTTTAATTCAGTGTTTATTTTATCACATGATTATGTGCGAATTCAAGAAATCTCATAAAAGTCAACGCAATTTTGCAACAGAACGGAGGTCGGGATTGCCAGAAGACAGATGGTGGGGCCGTAGCGTGGCGATTAGGTTTGGCTGGCGTTCCGCAGCCTGTGGAATCCAGGGGTAAGAAGACGCCTGATGCTGAAAAAGCTGCCCCAAAACGAGCCACAAAGAAGTGAAGTGAAGTGAAGTGAAGTATATTTATATAGCGCTTTTTCTCAAGTGACTCAAAGCGCTTTACATAGTGAAACCCAATATCTAAGTTACATTTAAACCAGTGTGGGTGACACTGGGTGCAGGTGGGTAAAGTGTCTTGCCCAAGGACACAACGGCAGTGACTAGGATGGCGGAAGCGGGGATCGAACCTGCAACCCTCAAGTTGATGGCACGGCCGCTCTACCAACCGAGCTATACCGTCCCAAGAAACGCAGAGGGCTTGTTCCTTTCTACACGGCGTTTGATAAGTGCAAAAAATGTGCTTGGGGGCAAAAGCGATCTGTGATTGGAAATGATGGCGCTAGATTTAGCATTGTTAGGTATACTGGTATGTCAGGATAAATGTACATACGTGTATAGTTTGTCAAATTGACCTTTGTTTGAGTTTTTCTTATCACCATGTGTGCACAAACTTCAGTCAAATCTAAATTTAAATATTAATGGCTAAAATAAGTTATGGGCAGGAAGTTATCGGTATTGAATTGAAAAAAAGAAAAATTGTGCATCCCTAAAAAAGTACCTAAAATACTATTCAGTAGACCTTCGCCAAGGCCAAACAATCTTAAACAACCTTGTCTTGTTTGATGAAAAATTTTAGCTCCATTCTCATTGATTGGGTTGGTCACTGCCCCACTTGGCCAAGATGGAAGTAAACCGAAATAAGAATCTTGTATCCACACCAGGATTTAATAGGTTCTCGCTCACCAGATGGCGCCCCTCTACAAATATTATTATAAATGTGTAGTTTTTTGCTAATTTAACAAGCTGCATTCAAAACAATACAGCTTACCCTCTGATTTTCTTGTTTGGAAGAGTTAATTAAGGGCAGATTGGATGGATGGATGGTTATGTAAATACGGTATCTCCAAATTTAGGCACGCTTTCACAAAAAGTAGTTATCCCGCTTTTGCATCTTTCATAGAAATAGATAAGACTGACAGATGAAAACATATTGCAGCATATTGAAGACCTTGAAAACTGAAGATGTCCTGCAGAGCTGCCAGAAATCAGCAGGTTATTTGTCCATCCATCTTCACTCTAGGTTGTAAATAACCTTTTTTGGAGTGTTTGCAGACAAAAAGTCCTTGGTCCAATGCTGAAACCAAGCCAAATGGCTTGTTGGTGCCTGAAAATACAATAACCGGTCAGCAGAAAATTGTCAGCAGGTGCTCTCCCAACTGCAGGCAAACATTTGAAATATTTTGTTTTGACAAAAATGTGTTGGCTGCGGAGCTACAGACCGGTGATTTGAACAACCTACCAGACAAATACCTGGAAAAACTGCAAAAATGTACCTTGCTTTTGTGGGCGGCTGCAACACTTATTGATGGAATGTTTTCTATTAATATCATTAGTTTTAATGGCCGTAGGCCTGTCACACTATCAAGTCAGAGTCTTGACCTTTATTGGAGCCTTTGGCAAAGCCCGCATGTTGTTTCCAGATAAAAACCCTGCACACTTTTCTATTGCCTTTTTCCATCTTCCGTTGTTGTGCAAATGTCCTGAGTATAAGGTGTTTAACAAGTGTCCACATTTCCTCCATGAAAGGAAATAATAAATCCAGCTTCACTATTTCAATAAACAAAAATGTACTACAATCCTTCAACGGCAAATGAGAGAAAAGTGTGTTTGGCACATGCGTGTAGCGTGGATACGCCAGATGTCGGTAGTCTGTTACTGAGACAAAGAATGGTTCTTGGCATAAGCCTAGGCAGTTCCAATTAACCTAATAGCGACTGATCATGATTTGTGTGTACTGCGGTCTGGAGTCATGGACTTAATAATGAACGTGATAAAAAAGCTGTTAAGCAAAACAGATTGTTCCGCTCGTCTGTGTGATACCTTCAGTCAGCTTTTTTAGATAAAGGCATCCCAATTGCACTAAATGTATGAGACAGGTGGCCCATTACACTGAATACCTTTTACAACGGAGGTCAACTTTTGTAAAGCTGACTCTCCTTTTAACAATTTAGACACTCAGAGAGCTACCTTACAACAATAAACCTGATATAATACAACACCATTGAACAATGCATGGATCTTTAGCCATATGGTATGTTATAATTTTTTTGATGTCCTTTTTTACGCATGCAAACAACCTTTTTGACATGTATCATAGCGTTACCACTATGGCTATAAATGAGCCGATTTAGGTTTGTTGTGCAAACCAAACTGTAAATGAAAGCCCTCGCAACTCTTACTTTAAGGATTTTTTTTATTTCAACAAAGCTGAGCGTTATTCTCCATCACTGTAGCACTGCTGTTAAGGGAGGGAATCCCCAAGTCCAACCTATGGGAGCTTCTGCCGACAAAAGAGAAGTGCCCCTCATCCTGTATTTCTTTCCTGCACACCTCCCAACCAAGGATCCCCCTCCAGCTTTTCCAAAGTGGAAAAATGATGCTTCTGCATCATAATTCTATACAATGTCAGCTTGTGTACAAACTATTTTCCTTGAGAATAAGCAGACTTGGGAAGCCCCGTTGCCGTGCTGGAGTCAATATAAGGGAGATGGTATTGCTTTATCATTTAGGAGCTGGAATTGGAGTTGGAATAACCTGTAAAAAACACTGACAATGTGCATGAGTTTGTAACCATGGTTACACAAACAAGTACATTTGTTTACCTTCTGCATGCATGCAAACATATTTCGGCTTGTCTCCTTTTTAACTTGGTACCATTAAAAATATATCTATATATAACAGTGCTGTACCATATTTTCTTAGCATAACATTAACAAAAATACATAACAAAATAACATTGGGCTTGTTGACTAACCCAGGTATTATTTATCTTTGCCATCTTTTGGTGATCAACCTTTTTGGAATGAGGAGTTCATTTTTCAGTTATTCCTATTACAAACCCTGTTTCCATATGAGTTGGGAAATTGTGTTTGATGTAAATATAAACGGAATACAATGATTTGCAAATCATTTTCAACCCATATTCAGTTGAATATGCTACAAAGACAACATATTTGATGTTCAAACTGATAAAAAAAAATTTTTTTTGCAAATAATCATTAATTTTAGAATTTGATGCCAGCAACACGTGACAAAGAAGTTGGGAAAGGTGGCAATAAATACTGATAAAGTTGAAGAATGCTCATCAAACACTTATTTGGAACATCCCACAGGTGTGCAGGCTAATTGGGAACAGGTGGGTGCCATGATTGGGTATAAAAACAGCTTCCCAAAAAATGCTCAGTCTTTCAAAAGAAAGGATGGGGCGAGGTACACCCCTTTGTCCACAACTGCGTGAGCAAATAGTCAAGCAGTTTAAGAACAACGTTTCTCAAAGTGCAATTGCAAGAAATTTAGGGATTTCAACATCTACGGTCCATAATATCATCAAAAGGTTCAGAGAATCTGGAGAAATCACTCCACGTAAGCGGCATAGCCGGAAACCAACATTGAATGACCGTGACCTTCGATCCCTCAGACGGCACTGTATCAAAAACTGACATCAATCTCTACTTACTCAGTGGCCTAGTGGTTAGAGTGTCCGCCCTGAGATCGGTAGGTTGTGAGTTCAAATCCCGGCCGAGTCATACCAAAGACTATAAAAATGGGACCCATTACCTTCCTGCTTGGCACTCAGCATCAAGGGTTGGAATTGGGGGTTAAATCACCAAAATGATTCCCGGGCGCGGCCACCGCTGCTGCCCACTGCTCCCCTCACCTCCCAGGGGGTGATCAAGGGTGATGGGTCAAATGCAGAGAATAATCTCGCCACACCTAGTGTGTGTGTGACAATCATTGGTACTTTAACTTTAACTTTAAAGGATATCACCACACTGGCTCAGGAACACTTCAGAAAACCACTGTCACTAAATACAGTTCGTCGCTACATCTGTAAGTGCAAGTTAAAGCTCTACCATGCAAAGCAAAAGCCATTTATCAACAACATCCAGTAACGCAGCCGGCTTCTCTGGGCCCGAGATCATCTAAGATGGACTCATGCAAAGTGGAAAAGTGTTCTGTGGTCTGACAAGTCCACATTTTAAATTGTTTTTGGAAATATTCGACATCGTGTCATCCGGACCAAAGGGGAAGCGAACCATCCAGACTGTTATCGACGCAAAGTTCAAAAGCCAGCATCTGTGATGGTATGGGGGTGCATTAGTGCCCAAGGCATGGGTAACTTACACATCTGTGAAGGCACCATTAATGCTGAAAGGTACATACAGGTTTTGGAACAACATATGCTGCCATCTAAGCGCCGTCTTTTTCATGGACGCCCCTGCTTATTTCAGCAAGACAATGCCAAGCCACATTCAGCACGCGTTACAACAGCGTGGCTTCGTAAAAAAAGAGTGCGGGTACTTTCCTGGCCCACTTGCAGTCCAGACCTGTCTCCCATCGAAAATGTGTGGCGCATTATGAAGCGTAAAATACGACAGCGGAGACCCCGGACTGTTGAACGACTGAAGCTCTACATAAAACAAGAATGGGAAAGAATTCCACTTTCAAAGCTTCAACAATTAGTTTCCTCAGTTCCCAATCGTTTATTGAGTGTTCCATCCATCCATTTTCTACCGTTTATTCCCTTTTGGGGTCGCGGGGGGCGCTGGAGCCTATCTCAGCTATAATCGGGCGGAAGGCGGGGTACACCCTGGACAAGTCACTATCTCATCTGTTAAAAGAAAAGGTGATGTAACACGGTGGTGAACATGCCCTTTCCCAACTACTTTGGCACATGTTGCAGCCATGAAATTCTAAGTTAATTATTATTTGCAAAAAATAAAAATAAAGTTTATGAGTTTGAACATCAAATATCTTGTTTTTGTAGTGCATTCAATTGAATATGGGTTAAAAAGAATTTGCAAATCATTGTATTCCGTTTATATTTACATCTAACACAATTTCCCAACTCATATGGAAACGGGGTTTGTACATTTGAACAAGGTGTCTGTGTTGATTACATCATCCAAACAGTGTCAAGGGCTTGTACTGTAGGATGAACCAGGATTTGCTCTAAATGGCGGAGGGCCTATTGGCTTGTATGCATCAGCTCATGGAAATCTTCAAAAATCTACTTACTAAGTTGGACATCCCACAGCTGGTGTCTTTATTTCTGTCTTATACACAAATTCCCCTTTACAATTTTTCAAAGTATTTTTTTGACGATAAATAACATTGAAAAGATAACTTGTTTTCATCATAGCTGGATCACATGTACTTCACACAAAGTCTTAGATGGCAGTTGTAGAAATACAAAGAACACAACCTTTTGGAGCGCTTTATTTTATTCAATTTTTATTAGGAATTTTGGTTTTCAAGCCTTTGCACGTTCCGCACTATAAGGGTGCAGCGCCAGTGGCTTAGTCCGCTGGTGGCACCTGTCTTCTCTTCAGCGCCAGGCCGGGGAGACTGCCCTGCTAGTTTTGATCCTCACACTAATTGTTTTCAAAGCAAGCGGGATTTATATCGCACTAATGCAGGCGCCAGTGGCACTGCTGCTTGTTCCCCCTCAAGGGAACAGCTTTTCCCTCTCACTCGGTGGCCAGAGATTGTCACTGTGGGCAGGAGTGGCGTTGGGGCACCAGAGAAGCCTTCAGCAAGGCTCGTTGGATTTTGACGCCTTCCTAAATTAGATTTTTACTCATACCCTCCTCAATCCATCATAACAATCTTAAAAAAAATTCTGACAAGTTTGAATGATTGTTTATGCCAATTCTGTTGCACTCCGGTCCTACAGGTGGTACTGGTAAGCATTAAGAAACGAAGAAACAACAAACAGCCAATGAACTCAGCGACCAGCGACTTACCCAACCATTAACAAACTGGTCCAAAGAAAATTCAACCAAGGAACAAAATTACCTACGAACCAACTACAGTAACTAATCAACAGAGTACTAACTAAATAATAGCTGTAAGAATGTATTTAGTTTTTCTTGCATGTGTGGGTATACTTGTTTTTTATCCAATGATCTAATCCATACATTGTTTGCTCGGTAGGCTATTGGTTATTTTCAACTGAAACAACGAGTAAACAAGCAAACGAACTGCTCAACAAACTAACAGTGTTCTACCTACCAACCGACTAGCAAACAGACCATTGTTCTTATGTTCCCCATTTGCTACTTCATTGCATTGTTCAGTGGGAAAGTAAAAACTCTTTGCTTTCATGTGATCCAATCAAAGACCTATTGACTGACTTTCAAACTGACCAACAAACTTACCAATTACCTACCAAACAAAAACTAACTTACAAACTGACTATGGCTGCAACTAACGATTAATTTGATCATCGATTAATCTGTCGATTATTACTTCGGTTAATCGATTAATAATCGGATAAAAGAGACAAACTACATTTCTATCCTTTCCAGTATTTTATTGAAGAAAAAAAACAGCATACTGGCACCATACTTATTTTGATTATTGTTTCTCAGCTGTTTGTACATGTTGCAGTTTATAAATAAAGGTTTATAAAAAAAGTATTATTATTATTATTTTTTTAAATAAAAAATATATAAATTGCCTCTGCGCATGCGCATAGCATAGATCCAACGAATCGATGACTAAATTAATCGGCAACTATTTTTATAATCGAATTTAATCGATTAGTTGTTGCAGCCCTAAAACTGACCAAAAACTAATAAATGTCTTAACAACCAACCGACTAACAAACTGACCATTGTTCTTATTTCCCCCCAATGTATTACTTCATTACATTGGTCAAAGCAAAGTAGAAACTCTTAGTTCTTATGTGATCCAATCAAAGTCCTACTGACCAACGAACTAACCAGTGACCTACCAACCAAACAACAAACTCACCAACAAACTAATGAACGTCCTAACAACCAACCGACTAACAAACTACCAACCGACAAATGACAACGAGCAAATCTATCAGATGACCCATAAACTAATCAAGGGCCTACTAACAAGCAAAGTACCTCGGCAACAAACAGACAAATCAACTGATCAACAAACCAGTCAAAGACCTACCATCAACATCGGCGGTCACTCGAACGAGTATGACGATCCTCCTGGTAGGGGGGTATCCCTTTATGGAGGATGCCTGGGCGTGACTTTGTTTAACGTGGGGAGACTGGTGCACAGACAGTCACCACACAATCCTTGACAGATCCGGGTCAGGGTCCAGTGGCATGGAGTCCAAGACGACTGGGGACCCTTTTCTGCTGCAGCCTTCATCCGCCATCCCAGCCATTGTGACGCTCCATAGGGTTAGCAGTCATCCTCCGCCTGTTCCACCGTTGAGGTCTTAGGTTGTTATTTCCCCATAACTGGGCCCACATGGATGTGGGGGTGCCTTCTTCCGCCATCGCAGCCGTCGTGGTGGTTCATACATCTGCCGTCTTCCGCCTGCTCCGCCGTTGAGGTCTTCACCGTATCCCTGGCTAGGGGGAAGTCAGGTACTAGGCCTTTGCCAAGGGCCACCTGGGGTAACAGTAGTAAAGGGGTTAACCTCCCAGTGCCCCAAGACCCCATAGAGGAGCCTCCACTGCCGGATGCACTTTAATGTCATGCCCAGGACCTACCAACCAACCAATGAACCAACTGATTCACAGACACAAACTATTGAACCATTTTTTCTTGCAGATAGTATACTCATATGGCCTGCCTGTGCAAACTCTTAAAGTATCAGTTGCCCATGTTTATAATATATCTTTATAAACTGCTATACCAAATGAAAATGTGTTTTTCCTCAGACTTTGAACCATTAAGACCTAAGCTAACCCTAGGGAACAGGGTTAAAGTTGATGAGGATGTTTGAGCATTCCCACATGACAGTAAATATTAAAAAAATGAAGTGAATGTATTTTATGGCTGTCTCAACAAAAACAGTTTGGATAGACCATTCAAGACAAACACAATATTGTGGTATTCTTTTAAAATAATGCGCAACATATCCGTTAATTATTAACCTTACGAGCCAGATCCTTCCCTAGATGATGCCACAGCCAGGATATCAAAACCTGCTTTCAAACATCATGGTTTAGTGGAGCGCAGAAATGTACACAGAAACTTGAAGTTTGTTGTTTTTCATACAGTAGCCCCTTCTCTCTCATGTCTTTGATTTGTGCTAAAGTCAATCCGGATCATTAATTTTATAGGTTTCCCTCTGAGGCATTCTTTTAAGGCTTCTGTTCTAAACATTCCAATGTGTACGTTCGACACTTTCACGCCTACGTGACTTTCAAAATAAGTCGCATCCCAGGTAACACACACTCATCGCCAATGTAGGTGAGGTGAGGAGAAGGCATGTGTTTTTGGCTTGTTGCCAGCAGTAGTCCAACGATATTATGTCTTCGCTTGCCGATGTTGAAGTATGTGGTTGACTTTCTTGTGGTTTGTCATTGAACTCTTGACCTGGGCAGCGCAACCATATCCACACCTTCATATTACAAATATAATATATATTCTTATGTTAGGTCATTATTTTTGTGAATAGATTTCCAAGGTCTAAGGTCCAACAGTACATTCACTTGGAAGTTAATTATCCAAAACATTTTTGTGCACCCAACAAAGGTCCTAATTTTATTTGGGTGACTTGTCCAGGGTGTACCGGCCTTCTGCCTGATTGCAGCTGAGATAGGCTCCAGCACCCCCCGCGACCCCAAAAGGGATAAGCGGTAGAAAATGGATGGATGGATAAAATGATCAGGTGGCGACTTGTCCAGGGTGTACCCCGACTTCCGTCCAGCACCCCCCGCGACCCCTAAAGGGATAAGCGGCAGAAAATGGATGGATGGATAAAATGTTGACCTCACAACACGGACCAAAAATTAAATGTTAAATATATGGTATTTTTTATAGTTAACAGTTTCATTTTAGGCTCACACATTCTTGAAACCTTATCATAAACAACTGTAGTATACCCTGTGGGACCCGTCACCGTCCTATAAAACCATTTTGCCCCTTATTAGTATTTTAATACGGTAATGCAAATATTATAAACTTCTCAAAGTTGCAGTACAACATGACAATAAACATATTGTCCTGTTAAATTATTGTCTTTATGAGGGTGCCAATGAAAAATGAAAATTATTACGTCAGACAGAGTTTTAGGTTTTCTTTGCTAAGTGATAGTTAGTTACTGTAGTTTGTTTATTAGTTGGCCTTGGTGAGGCCCTATGCTGTAAACGACTCAATTTCAGTTATCTTTGTATTGGATCTCATTACATTGCGCAGATTGGGCCTAATTGATGTTGTGGCTGGGACTACCATCGCTGCTCACTGCTTGCAGGTAAAAAAGCCATGCAGCCTTAATTTGCTTTGCATCCCAGAGGAATCCTAAAGAAAACAAACCGTCATGTTTGACCTTTGCAAAGGACTCTTGTTGTAACAGGCTCCCATTACACCGCATATCGACTTCCACTGGAGTAGAAACAAAAACGGAGTGGTAGTAACTATTCGGACTAACTAAACACAGGCTTGGTTCTAGAAGGAAATGCTTGTAAAAATTAGAAGCATGCATGTTAATATTCAAAGTCACCACTTTGTAACCCAGAGTGGACAACATGGTACTGCCAGGGGAGAAGCCCATTACAACTGATTTTATAAATATTTAGGCTTAGCCCTATTAAGCTGATTTGGGTACTTTACTCTGCTGCTGTGCCATGAACACTTGAGTCGCAATCTGTTTAATTTGTACGGTGCCACCCCGCGCGACTTTCACATTCTCTCGCCTTTAAATATAAGTACCTTTTTCTACTGTTGCGTCAACGCCTGCCCGTTTCGCCAAATTTCACACAGCGTTCGGAAGGAGGCTTGAGAACCGGCACCTTCCGTCATCACTTTGGAAAGAAGCTAAGAAGTGTAATAATTGATTTGGGAAGCCTGAGACCAGAGAACTCCTTGCACTTGTGAGTAATGGACGAGTGGGTGCTTGATGCCAAGTTATTGTGGCCAGACAGCGGAGATGTTGTGGCCAAGGACGAGGCTGTGATCTCAGGGTGAAGTGGAGTCATCCGTGTGGTTCCCTGAGAGAACAATTACTGGAAGATTAAAAAGGAGAAAGCACCATGAGCGTTGTAAACGGTTGAAACAGAGACGTTTGTTTTTCCACTAAACGCTTGGCTGCGTGTTAAGACGCAGAACATTTTTGTGGGGCTCCATCAAAATGAGGATGCAGACAAATGACTGTGGTTTGTCTTTGATGAAGGGCCCAAGGTGCTGGCTCAAGTTTTTGATTCTATCATTTGAATTAACCCAAATGGGTGTGCTTCATACCAGAGCTCATATAATTTGTAGGCAAAGACAAGATTTGATCTATTTCAATAAAGACTTAAGAGTTGACAAGCACGCATGTGGATCAGTGAGGTTAACAGTTTTTACCGCAAATGATCGGCTGATATGTTTCCCAAAGTATAATGTTTAGCCAGCAGACATTTTTTAGACCAGATCAAAACCAAAATAATGGAAAAGTTAAATTTCACATCTTATGGTGTTGTGACTGTCATGCCGTTTTGTGTGAACCTTTTGCTTTGATCGTCTGTCTTCTGCCATCTGGCTGTCTATTTGCTAGCAAGATAGCAGCTAAAGTTCCAATGTAGCTGCAGTAAAATGGTTATTAGTGTTTGCTTTGAGTTATCACTTTTAAATCGTTATATTTATCGGCACTATAGCCAGCCAATAGTATACCCATAAAATCTGATGGTCCAATACAACAGTTGCATCCAAAATTCTGCATGTTACGTTTTCGGTGTCTTGTGTGACGTGCAAGTACATCCCCATTTTTAGGGGGGAAAAACAAATAGTGCAGCAGGGAAGTACACAAGAAGTATAAGTAAAGCTATGCAGCACATCGAGTACAAAGCAAACAAAGCCAAATGAGCCAGCCCTGTCCTCTAAAAAGCATCCTGATTGTTTTTATTGACACTGTCAGATAGGTACAACAATGTTTGTCATTGTTCTTGCGGTTTCAGTGTTGTTTGGTGTTTTTCTAATAATTTGACCTTCTCATGAAAACTAACGAAAATGATCAATGAGTACAAACAGACATTAGAAGAGCCACTGACAAACTGGTCACACAAGTATTATGTTTTATGTTTTCCCTCATCGCCGTCTAATGTTTCACATCAGGGTCGAGGACCATCGAGAAAACTGCGGCCCGCAGGAGAAAGGACCCATTGATTCCCCAAAGGAATAATTTTAGTGGAGAGCTGGGGAGAGCTATTAGCTGCTTCTCTAACCCTGTGATCCATGACTGTCATCCCATCCACCCTCAAAAACATCTTAATCTAATGATATTGCCTCTATAGGCCAAATATAAGTTGATTAAAACAACATTGTCTTGCAGGAAACAGCCGTACTTTCCTGTCAGGTCTGAATTCCTGTCCTCTCAGGAGAAAGTGGTCCATCATTACCTCCTCTGGACTCCCTCTTTTCCCATTTCAGCACCCCACTGAGCTAAGATATCAGCTAACACATGATCCTCTCAGGCCCAGACACTGATAGCGAGCGAGGGCCTCCAGCCAGGGCTGAGGAGTAAAACAGACATCACAATTAAAAGGCCTCACGCGTTGATCCGCTTTGTTTGGTCCATAAACACATCAATCCATCTCGTGTCAAATGTTAGATTCATTCAATACATTTTTATCATCTAGGCCCGGATAAGATCATGTCAGACTTAAACCATTATCCTGATATCGTGGAATATCAGGTGACATCCTGCCCACCAAGAGTGGACTTTCTTCAAGAATATTTCATTGTGTTTCTTGGCTAGCAGTGCTCTATATCAACAAAGGAAGCCAAGCCCTCCAGCTTTTTATGATTAAGTAGAACAAAGTCAGGAGTTCCTGCCAAGTCATCCTATATCATTTCAACAAGCCAAAAACATAATCTTTGGAATTACATTTTTCAAAAAAAGTCCGTAGTGATATTCCTGATCAGGTACAGTGTCTTTTCGCTCCAGCTCTGGGCTGTTTTACATAATAGGCCAAGCCTAAAAAGTTTGATATGTCATGGCGCAAGCAAGATGCCAGCACTAGCTCAAGATGCACCTGCACTACTCAGTGCATGGCCTCCAGTACTCGCAGTTAACAAGGAAAGAGTGTATCACCACACCTCTCCTCTATTTAAGAGACACTTGTCACAAAGTGTAGCATTTCAGGCTGGAAGGTGGCAGAGCCGTTTGTGCAGCAAAGGCAACCGTGTCTTTAAATGTGACCCTAGGAGCCACGCAGTGACATCATTACCACCAAAAGTCAGTGCAGAAAGCTTGTTTGCATCTTTTGAAGATGCGAGCATCAAAGGGTGAACTCTGGGTGTATGTTTTGGCTGTATTCAAAATACGTTTCACAAGACCTAAGTACAGTGGTGCGTCAACTTAAAGGGAAACTGCACTTTTTTTTAAATTTTGCCTATTGTTCAAAATCATTATGATAAACATGACAATGGATGTTATTGTTTTTTGCATTCTAAATATTAAATAAATGCGATCAAAAAGTCTGCTTACAATGGAGCCTATGGGAGGAGCACAATTCCGCCTACAAAACCCTTAAAAAAACATCCAAACACCTCCATTGAGGTTTTGCATACACGATGTAAGTATATATGTAATGTAGTAACGGGTACATAAATAATAACATTTAATATTTACGTATTTTGATAATTCTAAGCATTTCAAAAACGCATCATGACGTTTGCTTTTTTTTTATCATCACTGATTATTTATTACTCACTGCAGACTTCATGATTTTCATGCTTTTCGTGTTATCCTCGGCAGTTTCGGGTCCTAAATGGCTGTCAAAGTGTACAAACTTGTCCAGGTGAGATACATGATTTATGATCTAGACTAAAATTACAGGGAGAAAAGAAGCGAGGAAACAGCAGACCACTTGATGATGCAAACATAGGGACATACGGGAGTGATCACGGCACCGCTATAAATTATTTGTCTGCATTAGCGCTTATAATAACAATTTCACTAATACTTGGTTAATATTCAAGTCACAAAATGTAAATGGAGTATAGTTGGAGGTTTTTCAATGGTTATTTATTATATTTTTTGGGTGAAATAGTGGAGTTCCCATTGGCTCCTCTGTAAGCTGACTTTTATATACGTTTACTTAATATTTAGAATGCATTAAATAAAATCTATCCATCGTCATGTTTTTTCATAATGATTGTGAACGACAAGAAAAATTCCAAAAAAGTGCTGTTCCCCTTTGAGAGTGTTCTGAGAAAAAAAGCTGATAAATGTCATGCTTTAAATTGCAAGCAAAAATTTGAGATACAAGCATCGTAGCAAATGGCATAGCAAATGCCACCGTGAACCCCGAAAGATCGCCTGCAACATCCGCTCTAATTCAGCATTAGCATATAGATGGAAATGGACATAACTTTGTTTTTCCAACCTTTGGAAAGAAGAAAGTGAGTGTGAAGGACGGTGCTGAGAAAAAGAAACGACGCTGATTTGAGATACAAGTGATTCGAGTTAAGAACTCCATCTCCAAACCAATTAAGCTCGTAAGTTGAGGTACTACTGTATACCTCATCGTACGATGTTCAGAAAGCATCAAAGGATTAAATATGCTTTGTGAGGCTTTTTTACAACCTTTATTCCAAAAAAGGACTTCAACAAGGTGTTTTAGAGGGAAAGAAAATTATACACAGGTAGGCTATACTCACATTTTATGCTCATCGTCACCTGCGATTAAAGCTAAGTCACATTAATCACTTTTTACACTTGTGTGACAGTTACTTGTCAGGAGATGGCTTCCCTTTTAGAAAATGTCTTAATTTTATTCATTAAAAGTAAGGCAAAGTATTTTTTTTACACTGGTATGTTACTTAAAAACACGGCCTATCCATATTATTGTATAAACATACTATGATGGCAACAGTTTAACTCTGGTAAGTAGTTGTTTTATTTACATCGTCGTAGTTCTATTTTCATTATTTCCTATAAGAAGAAATTTAACAAATCAGAGGTATGTATCAATGAGTAAGACAAATACAGCAGCTGTGCTGTTAAAAAAAACAAAAAAAAACACTTTCTGCAGAAATGGAGTGCCCCTTGCTTTTTCAACCAACAAACCTGTATCAACAAACTGCTCAAGAAAGGAAAGCAAGCATGTCAGAGGGCAGCTGTGCACGCTTTTTCACCAGGCAATCTGTGTGTGTGTGTGTGTGTGTGTGTGTGTGTGTGTGTGTGTGTGTGTGTGTGTGTGTGTGTGTGTGTGTGTGTGTGTGTGTGTGTGTGTGTGTGTGTGTGTGTGTGTGTGTGTGTGTGTGTGTGTGTGTGTGTGGTCATTTTAGAGGAAAACACACCTGTTTTATAATGAATTGTGTTTTTTGGCTGCACCGACAAGTGGAGTAATTCTAACTTACATCCAGGCATATCAGGTGTATGTATACTGTATGTATGTATGTATGTGTTCTGTTCATTTGCAGCCACTTAAAAACATGAGGGTCACTTCTCTTTATGAGAAATTGTTGATTCAAATGTTTAATGTAACATTCTTCTGCGTCGAGGCACACTGTATCAACACTTAACAAGTACAAGGGAGTACTAGCAATGCATATCAATCAATCAATCAAAGTTTATTTATATAGCCCTTAATCAAAAGTGTCCCAAAGGGCTACACAAACCACGACATCCTCGGCTCAGATCCCATAGTCATACAGTAGATGCAGTGTAGCCCGCCAAGTATCCTCTAATTGCCGGGGATACTATATCAAAAGGACATCACAGTCTAGAACAAAATTACATGACAAAACATACAGGCATATTATAACAAGGGCTGTCAAACGATGAAATAATGTAATCAGGATTAATCGCATTCGGTAACTTTGACAGCAATAATTGTAGCGTAGCATAATACAACAACAATACAATTTAATATAACTGTATATTAACCTACCATGACAATATACTACAAATGATATTTATTGTTAAGTCAAAATTACAACCTTTTTAACCACATTTTGTAAGAAAAAAAATATTTTAGATTTTTTTTCTCCACGTTATTTTCTTTAGATTATAATGCAGCTGAGATAGGCTCCAGCACCCCCCGCAACCTCAAAAGGGACAAGTGGTAGAAAATGGATGGATGGATGGGTACCTTGGTTTTCGTACGCTTCACTTTTCTGTAGTCTGTCTAGTCTAGTAGAGTCTGTCTGCCTGTTAACATTTTGGAGTTGCATTATTTGTGATAAAAAAAAAATGCTTTGGTTTTTGTACGATTCAGTCTTTCTCAAGCGTTTTGGAACAAAAACTGAGGTACCGTTGTATTTCTAAATGTTTGATCCAGCTCTTTCTTTGGCTTTTTTTTTACTGTGCAGTTGTATCTACCGAAGAGGGAGGTTTTAATAAGGTATTGAGCAAATAATTATCTACAACAGTGGTTCTCCAACTTTTTTTCAACAAGCACCACCTCAGAAAACACCTGGCTCTCCAAGTATCCCCATAATGACCAACATTAAAATACAGTAGCGTAATAGGCTTAAGTATTCATTAAAAGCAAGGCGAAGGTTTTAATTGACAAGTACATTTAATATTTTGGGCCACTGTAACATTACACACAGTTTGAACAGTAACACTGTGTTGAATATGTAATTAAGTGACTGTTTGACGTACCACTAGATCTACAAGGTCTGTTCATGTTATATGTTGTTTTAGGTACATTTGTAGTCCTCGCACAACTGTACACAACAACCACACAGTCATTTGTCAGCCAAGTTGCTCGTGTGTAATATTTTCCCATGCAAAAAAACGCTACAAAGTCTGAGGTGCAGGCTAATTGGGTGGGGTGCGGGGGCGGTGATCTGATCCTGCAAGGTGCACTCATCTACACCGGCTGGTTGCAGCTAAGGAATGGAGCGCATACTGACAGCTGCTGCAGCGTGTTGACTATAGCCAATGCAAGGAAACACACAGAGCGAAGACGACGGTTGCTTAACCTGTCGACAGCTCGTCCATAATTCAATAAGTGGAGGTGAAGGACCACTCCTGCTACAAACAGTTGTCCTGCATGAGGATGAGCGTACTTTTCCCCTCCCTCCGTGTGGTATTCTTGCTTGTCTCTCTCAACAAGCCTGCTAAGATAATTGAAAACATGGGCTTGAAAAAACACTAGTATCACTGACACAAGGAATGTTCCTTTGTCCCGCATGGTTACGCTTTCACTGTCCTGTTTTAACATGTTCCAAGAATTTATCCATTTTGTCTGCAGGTCAACCAATTTGACAATGCAAACCCTTGTTTCATTAACTTGAACATGAGCTCATCACTGGTGTTAATAGTCTTTGTATACGGCAAGAAGGCACTTTATTGAAATTGTGCATTGTGATAAATTGTGTAAAGCTAATGTTACAGAGGACTGCTTTCTATACGCCGTGAAACCCCTAAAGACGTAAAGCACTGAGGATGTTCAATTCAACAAAAAATATCAGGAAATATTCTTGTTAAGTCACAAAACAGTTTAAAATGCAGCCACATCATGCAATAGCTCATCTAATATATTTAACTCTGTGTGTTTTGTTTTTTGTTTGGCTTTTCGTGACCTACCGTATTTTCCGGACTATAAGGTGCACTTAAAATCTTTTTTTTTTCTCAAAACTCGACAGTACGCCCAATAACCTGGTGCGCCTAATGTACAGAATAATTCTGGTTTAGTTTACCAACCTAGAAGCTATTTTATTTGGTACATGGTGAAATGATAAGTGTGACCAGTACATGGCAGTCAAACCTAAGTGAAGTGAAGTGAATTATATTTATATAGCGCTTTTCTCCAGTGACTCAAAGCGCTTTACATAGTGAAACCCAATACCTAAGTTACATTTAAACCAATGTGGGTGGCACTGGTAGCAGGTGGGTAAAGTGTCTTGCCCAAGGACACAACAGCAGTGACTAGGATGGCAGAAGCTGGGATCGAACCTGGAACCCTCAAGTTGCTGGCACGGCCACTCTACCAACCGAGCTATACCGCCCCATAAGAGATATGTGTAGACTGCAATAAGACTCAAGTAAACAACACCAACATTTTATATGTTCCATTGAAAATATAAAACATTACTACACACGGCACTCAAAAAACTATCAAAATGTTTTAGTACGACTTTGGTAAGCTATGAAGCAGCACCGCATGATAGATTGTACTGTGATTCAACATACAAGTATTATTATGGTGTGTGTATAAGGTAAGACATAATATCTGGCGTTTTGTTTCGCAATATTATGCAAAAGCAAGTTTTCTTACCTTCTGGTACCTGCTGATCTGTATTTGGGATCTGCATAAGTCCTGAAAAATCTGCCTTTGTAGTCCGTGACGACATCGTAGTCGTTAAGCTTCTTCTTTTTCTCTATCTTCTTGTTATGGCCATTTCTAGGGTTTAGTGTAGTGAGTTAACATTATTCACCCAAGGAACTTTAGTCATTAGAGAGGTCTGGTCGAACGGTTTTTCACGGGAGACATTTCCGGTGTTGTTATTGCACTAGTGAGCCACGGATGAGGAGATGCTGCTCCGTTATTGATTTAAGTAAAGTCGGAATGTCATTAAAACAGTTAACTCCATCTTTTGACACTTCTTCCACTCCCGTCCTTGCACGCTACACCGCTACAACAAAGATGACGGGGAGAAGATACTGCCGAAGGTGAGCCACATAAATAAGACCACCCACAAAACGGCACATCCTAAAGTGACTGTCAGAAAGCGGCTTGAATATGATCTATAAAACATAATCTATGCAACATTTTGACCAAATAACCACCATTACATGTTATGTAGACCACAAGTGTTTTCAATTTAGAAAAAAATAATAATCATATGACTCCTTTAATGCGCCCTATAATCTGGTGCGCCTTATATATGAAAAAATATCGAAAATAGACCATTCATCGGCAGTGCATCTTATAATCCGGTGCGTCTAATGATCCGGAAAATACGGTACTCCTAAAAAAGGAGCAGCCTCAAAATTTAAATACCCCAAGTCGGTGGACTCGTATTACCTCCACATTAATCATAGGGGACCATTTTTGAAAATTTTGCTTGTATTAAAACAGGTGCAAACTTGATGGCACATACAAAGCCGATTGGCTAAGCTCGTGCGTAGGCGTGGCGCAGTGTAAGAGTGGCCGTGCGCGACCCGACGGTCCCTGGTTCAATCCCCACCTAGTACCAACCTCGTCATGTCCGTTGTGTCCTGAGCAAGACACTTCACCCTTGCTCCTGATGGGTGCTGGTTAGCGCCTTGCATGGCAGCTCCCTCCATCAGTGTGTGAATGTGTGTGTGAATGGGTAAATGTGGAAGTAGTGTCAAAGCACTTTGAGTACCTTGAAGGTAGAAAAGCGCTATACAAGTACAACCCATTTATCATTTATTTATTTACTGCAGCTTTTCTATGTTCATGTATACGCAGAATGTATGCTGAATATCAGAAAATGTTAGGGGGAGATGCAAATATAATTATTATGCGTGATTCATCCAGACCGAAACTGCTCTGCAGCCGCTTATTTGCGTCTATATTTAGCAGGTCTAGATAGTACGTGCAAACTGACACAGTTATGCACAAATGTGTGTGAGGAAGGAGGCAAACAATGGAGAGAGAGAATATTCCATCTGTTTGTACGTCTACCTATTTGGTCTGTTGGGAATAAAATATTAGGCATATCGTCTGTTCAGTAAAATAATTGTATACATTTATAGCTGCTGGATGACTTAAAGGAGCTGTTTAAAACAAATTCACTTGGTTCGTTTTGGTGTCTGCTAGCGTTTTTTTAATGGTGTTAATTTTGTATATTATTTATATATCTCCTATACAAAAAGTGTATTGCAGTATGCATTTTCTTGCTGCCAGAGCGCACCTTTGGCGTGCAAAAATAGGTTCTGTTGTCACACTTCTATTTCAACCAGAAATGTTTCTAAATGATGGCAAGTTGATCCTGGTTTTATGCTGTTTAAAATGCAAACAAACATTTGGTCCCCAGAACGGATTGTGTTGCTATTCTTTAATTGTGATGTCCTCAAATATTTGCAAAAGCTTGTCTACCTAAGTTATAAAGACCAGCCTACCATAGCCTGTTATTTCAATTCCTTCTTCAAAGTCCCCTTTTGTCAAATAAAAGAAGGCATTCCAACGTTCCCACCATCCTCCCTTCAATATATGTGCCCGACTCTCAATTGTGACTTAAGTCTCTGTTGGATCCTGGCCAGTGTGTTAACTCCAACTAAATCAATGGATTAGCTATTTAGTCCAGCCCCACTACACAAACACACTCACACTCACTCCAACGCAACACGGCCGCAGCTACCAAACCCTAATCTCAGTGATGTGACTTCAGCCAACAAATTCTCACAAAATGGTGACGGGGGTCCTCGCCGACAATGCGGTCATTCCATGTCCCGCTGAGAGGCTCCCATACATGTGGAGAATGCGCTGACGAATCTTCAAGTGGCTCGACCGTTAAACGAAACCCCGGATTTAATTTAGTCTGCACATGCTTGTCACAAAGGCTGTGAGGGTGGGAATCGAGCTAAAGCAAACTTTCCTGCATTTAAGGAGAGGATTAAACTATCTACTTCGCCCATGTTCCCACAGCAAACTCAACTCGGGCGTTGTAACAGTCGAGGTGGCGAGTGAAAGAGCCAGTTGAACTTTTCCACTTGTCCGAAGACTCTTAGAGCTTATTTGTGCCTTAATTTATGGGCAGTAGTTCCAGTGCCTTCCAGTTAGCAGGCCGTGCGCTTGTGACATATGAGGTCAGCGTTACTGTTGAACCTTTGCCACGGCGTCTGGTACAGTCAAAGCAGGCAAATGTGCAGCTGTGCAAGGGCTGCACAAACACCACGCTGACACACTCTTTGTCATTCAACATGTCAGTCACATTGAGCGCTGCCAAGCCAGCAAGAGCTTATTTTTGTACGATGAAGATGCAAAAAAAAGTAGATACACTTCCTGTATTTGTGTTTGTATTCCCGGAAAACATTCCCTGGTGGTCCAAATGCGCCATCATGAACGCAGTGTAGAAGCACTTCATGGCAAGTACAGAACCTTTATCAACTGTACAGGCAATGTCATCCAAGTGTAATAAACAAGTTCAAGGACCCCGAGTGCCCCAGATGACCCATATTCAACCGACAAGTTCTGTTTAAGTATTTTTTTTGCTCCTGAAAAAATTAATCCGGCAGTCATTTCCCATTTTGAGTAATCGGTAGATGACTAACTAACGCCCTCTTTCCATCGCCAGACTCGATATGCATACACAGTGTAGATCAGGGGTGCACACACTTTTTCTGCAGGCGAGCTACTTTTCAATTGACCAAGTCGAGGGATCTACCTCATTCATATATATAATTTATATGTATTTATTTATGAAAGAGACGTTTAACAAGTTAAAGGTGTTTAATGATAATACAAGCATGTTTAACACATATAGATTCCTTTCTTTCATGAAGACCAGAATATAAGTTGGCGTATTACCTGATTCTGATGTTTTACATTGATTGGAATCAGACAGTAGTGCTGATAATGTCCGCATTTTCAAATGGAGGTGAAAAAAAAGTCCTCCTTTCTGTCCAATACCACATGAAAGTGGTTGGTTTTTGGTATCTTATTTGTCCAGCTTCCATACTCCTTTTTATACACTTTACAAGAAATACATTGGCGGCCAACTCCGTAGCTTGCTAGCTTGTGCACGCCAGCTTTCTGAGACTTTTATTTTGTTAGCGCAGGCCGAATGAAGCAGCGCTTTGGTCACACTTATCACAACACCATGTACCAAATAAAATTGCTTCGAGGTCGGTAAGCACAACCAGAATTATTACGTATATTAGGCGCACCGGGTTATAAGGCGCACTGTCGATTTTTGAGAAAATGAAAGGATTTTAAGTGCGCCTTATAGTCCGAATAATACAGTATTCCAGTGTAAAGTGCATTACAGTAGTCCAGACGTGATGAGATAAAAGCGTGCATGACCTGTTCAAATTGTTAAAAGATAAAAAATATTTAATCTTTGATAAAAGCCGAAGATGATAAAAACTTGATTTAACAACAGCCTCCAGCAGCACAACTTCATTTTTTTCCTCGTTTAGCTTTAAAAAATTATGCGCCAACCAGGCCTTAAAGTCAAGTAGGGGTGCCAGGGTGGTACGATTATTTTTAGAAATTGGCAAATATATTTGGCGGTCATCTGCATAAAAATTATAAAAGATGCCATGCTTTCTGAATATTGCACCAAGGGAGGACGCAAATTGTGTCTCCTGCTAAGAGCGTGAAGCGGACTTACACTTTTGTGTTTTCAATATGAATACTATTAATAGTATTCATACTATTAAGCTACTTATATGTAGCCACTGGTGTGTCTGCTCCGAGAGGGAACCGCAAAGTCCACGGCAAAAAATGTTGAAAACTTGTACAGAATATGTACAGAATATTTTTCCGCAGACTCTAAATCGAGGGCATTTTGGTTGGTTTTTCAAATTGGGTGCGAAAATAACATGATTCAGGATGAAGATACAACCAAAGCACATACTAACTAAGCAATATGAAAATGCCTCAAGTCTTCTGTAAGTGACTTTAGGAGGCTGATGCAGGCCCGCCCACATATTGGAGCTAAAAGTGGACACTCCAAAATGTGCTGAAACTTGTTGGAAAACCACCCTAAGATCATTTCTATGTCTATTTGTTGGAATGTTACCTGTAGACATCATTTTTAGGCTCAGAACTACGAAGTGCCAATGTTGTCATCATTAGAGGGTTCCTTTAATTGCTCAATAAATATAAGATCTAAAACAGTCTTAGTTTAGCGATATGGAGTAGATTTGCAGATACACCTCAAACATTTAATTTATCCTTGTCACGTGTTAAGTGTAAAAATAAGTTAACTTAGTCATGTAACTTTCTGTGTATTAAATTGTGATTACACCGCTTATTCAAGTTGTTTCTTATTTTGGCGTAAGTACTGCACAAAGAAAAAGCCAAAAATATGGCAGATGCGTTCTGCTGTTTTTAAGGGCTTTCTACAAAAATTTGGGTCAAAGGCCCTCTCTCGCTATGTGACAGGAGGGCTCTGCTGTTTTTAAGGACCTTCTGAAAAAACATTAGTCAAAGATCCTTAATATGACAGGAGCCCTCTGCTGTTTTTAAGGACCAACTAAAAAAACATTAGTCAAAGATCCTTAATATGATAGGAGCCTTCTGCAGTTTTTAAGGACCAACTAAAAAATATTAGTCAAAAATCCTTAATATGACAGGAGCCCACGGGTATTTTAAGGACCTACTGAAAAATGTTAGTCAAGTCTTCTATACAACAGGAGCGTTTGCTATTTTTTAGGACCTACTGAAAAAACATTAGTCACAAATCCTTAATATGGAGCCCTCTGCTGATTTCAAGAACCAACTGCAAAAACGCTAGTCAAAGATCTTCTAAATCAGTGATTCCCAAACTTTTCACAGTTCCTTCGGTTATTTGACCTCAAGTCCTGCACAATAAAACATCTTGCTCAGAATTATTCCTCACCTATATTACATATATATATTAACTGACATAACAAGTAAGCTGCCTTATACTACTCAGTGTATTCAGTCAAGAAACAAATTACAGACTAGTAGCTCAGAAAATGCTCACATTTGTCACAGCACCACGTAAGAAGACAAGCTCTCGCTAAGCACACAAAATAAAAGAAATTGGGCAGCAGTGACACAGGAAGTAGATCCCGCTTCCTCCGTCCCAGTCACTGCTGTTGTGTCCTTGGGCAAGACACTTCAACCACCTTTCCAACAATGCAACTCACATGAATGTTACAAATGATTGGCGGTGGTCGTAGAGTTTGTCTGGCAAATTGGCAGCCACAATGTAGCTTACCAGCAACAACATGTGAATGTGCAAATAAAAGAATAAAGAGCTTTCACAGTAAAATGTCTAGAAAGGTGATTTATAAATCAAGTCAAGAAAGCCCACTGTTTTGCATGTTTGTGTTTTGTATGCTTCACTGATAGGTTTATTTGGCGGGCGCTGTGTTGTCCTATTATTTTTAGCGGTCCTTGAGCGCACCGTAGTCGTGGGCACTGTGACGCAGCAGTTTGATTTACATGTACAGTATATACAGTAACGTTTTACCGACGCTGCCACAGAAAGGTGTGTTTTATGCCGCTCTTTTTCTGTCCAATTTGTCTATCAAATGCACTAAGACCGCAGCAAATTTTACACTGCTTGACCAAAGACTGTAAATAAACCCACCAAACAGAAGACAACCTGCAGTATCCTTTAACTTGAACACAGCTACTCTAAGCCAGTAATTTTCAGGCGCTTTCTCACCCCTCTGAGAACCTCTTCATATTAATTACCGGTATTCCATCCATCAATTTTTTACCGCTTGTCCCTCTTGGGGTCGTGGGGGGGCTGGAGCCTATCCCAGCTGCTCTCGGCGGAAGGCTGGGTACACCCTTGAGATAAGTCGCCACCTCATCGCAGGGCCAACACAGATAAACAACATTCACACTCACATTCACACACAATTGAGTGTTGCCAATCAGCCTAACCCCAGGTGCGTGTCTTTGGAGGTGGAAGGAAGACGGAGTACCCGGAGGGAACCCACGCAGTCCCAGGGAGAATATGCAATTATTATCAATAAATCTTCAAGATTAAATACACCAAATGCACACCACATCATCAAACTTACTTGCAGTGATTGGCAAGCTACCTGGAAAATGTAGTAAGCTAAGCTACAGGTTACTGTCGATTAAATGTAACTAAGCTACAGGAGAAGCTATCCCCTGAGAATTGAAGCAAGCTACATAGCAAAAGTAGCTTACTACATAAAAGCTACATTTAACGGCATTTCCATCTATGGGCCCACTTGTGTAATATCAATGTTAATGTAACTGAGAGTGTACAAATGGACCCAAAAAGGATCCATTACTATTAACTATCTGTTATTTATCTTGGGACACCTGACAACTACCTCTAGCCGTCCCCACACCCCACTGTATTTATTTATTTAGTTTGCCTTTTCTTTGGCCCACCCCTATAATGTTATTCATTTTCTTTAACTACAGTAAAAAAAACAGCCTCTACTTATATCTTAAAAAACCCTAACAACAAAGACTTGTGTGTTGTTTGGGAACAGTTGGTAATGGTTATGTGCAGTAAAACTTTTCATGACCTCAACTCACCTTAATTTGTGTTCCTAAATTTGTTTTGGACGTCTTCGATGAAGAGAGCAGTTATGATAGAGCAGTTATGATTTTGGTTTACAGAGTAAACAATTAAAAACTAAGGGTTTACGCATTGTTTTCGCTAAACGTATACATCTGTCTAAATATGGTTAAGAACACGCATTATTGTGGGTTTTCTGCACTTCGTCTTCATCACTAAAGGAAAAATCTAATCTGCGGGAGAGAATTCCTCTGCCATTTTCGAGTATGTTTTATATCTTTTTTTGAGTCGTCAGCTTGAAGCGTCCCTCTGTCTCAGAATCCCTTGTCGTCATGTGACATGAGTGCGTAACTGTTATGATTATGCTTACTAGTTTTGGTGAGCCGTCTTATTGCCCACTCCGTAATGTTTAGCCCTAACCTTAGCCATTTGTGACTCATCATACGAACACCAACCAATCATCATGGATTTTCTTCGTAAGTATGGATGTTCTCATTCATCCAGGTCATTGTATTTACTCCATATTTTTTGGACCTGGATTTCTCTCTTTGTAGCTTTGCTGTAAGCTACCTAGATACATGATTCTAAAAGTAGCAAAGCTACAGGAAAAGCTAAAAAAGTAAGCTACTGAAAAATGTAGTTAAACTACATAGCTCAGCTACATGTAGCTTGTTACTGCCCATCCCTGCTTACTTGTTTAATTTAACAATAAACAAACAAGTTGCGTCTGTCTCCTTTCTTTATGTCTGAGCAAAATCAGAAGTACTGTACTTCCTGTGGTGTACAGGAGGCGTTCAAGCGCACTGCGTAACTATGAGTGTTCAGATATTAATGTAGTCACACTGCTTTTAATTTCTATTCACGTACCCTCTATGACATTTGGGCTACTCCCATTTGGGAACCTTGGCTCTATATGACTCTACATTTTTACAGATACTATACCAAATTGGTACTTATGAGATAGTGTCGGTGCTTAAACGGTGATATGGAAAACATACAGTTGTTGTTTAAAAACAAAACATTTTTCATTTTATTGTGACGGCGGTAAGTGTGCCGTTGGTCTTTGGGATTTTGACGGCTGCAGTATTTTGACGATAGATGAGGCTGTGTTTAGATAAAAAGTACTTGTTGAGGTCCTTTCTTCACATGAAGCCTGCACAACTTCAGCGGTCATCTTACAAGAAGTTCAGTATTTGGAGGTTTGTGAATGCAGCTCACTCACCTTAACCGTGATTGCAGTGGTGCATAATGAAAAAGTTGTGTGTTGTTGTTGTGACAAGTGCTGGCTGCGGCATAGTGTGTGTGTGTGTGTGTGTGTGTGTGTGTGTGTGTGTTGGTGGATCTGGTGACCACTGTTGGCATGTTAAGAAAATGTAATTAAAAAAAAAAGAAGAACGTCAAACTCTGCGTGACTCTCCCTAGATTGCTGCACTAATGTGTCAATGCATTCATTTATCACCAAAATCAGGGACCAATAACTACTTATTTTTTTAGTCTGGTTACTACTACCTTTGCCATTCCGTAATCCAGTTTCGGTCATTTACCTATTCCTACGGATGGGTACCTTTGTCATGATCCGTTGCCCAGATCATGTTTTTGTTTAATTAAAGACTCCCTTAGTTCTGTTTCAGCCCCCCCGGGTTTGTGTTCTTGGTTGCCATGGGTGCTGATTATTTTCCCCAGCCTCTGATTAGTGTTCAGGACGCTCACCTGCTCCCAGGCACTAATCAGAGAGCTACTTATTCCTGCTTTTCGCCACACTCAGTCTGGCTGTCTTGTTTGCGCTACGCAACTAGTTATGTGGGTTTTCTCTTTGATTCCTGATTCTATGCTAAGTTTTCCCATTAGCTATTTCCTTAGCTTCCCATGCAATCGACACACTTTTCTGTATTTTTGTATTTTGCCTGATTTATGAAGAATAAATCATTCTCCTACATGCACGCTGCCTCCGGCATTACGTCTGCATCCTGGAAAAACGATCCGCGCATTAACATGCGACCCCGACATGACAACCTTTTACATTTGAACCAATACAATACCAATTCCCGGTACCTGGGAATCGATACTGGTACTCAACGGTACCAATTTTTTGTACATTTATGTGTGTTAATAAATATTATTTGTTTTTAATGATAAAATCAAATTTTTTATTAGAACATTTAAAAATGGGCTGATTATGATAACTTCTGTCCAGTGTTTTTTTTTTAAATACATTTTTGAGTTATTTTCTTTGTTTGCATTGAAAATTGCAACATTGCTTTGAGGCAGTGTGACTGAGTCCGCTCTCAGTGCTGCTGGAGTGATGGCCAAGTGTTAGCGAAATTAACATTTTATACCACGGTTATTGTAACCAAAATTATCAACGTTATTAAAAGTTAAATATTGTTGAATGTGCTCAAAAAGTTCTTGTACACACACTGAAATATTTAGATTTTTATTAAATAAATAAAATTAATAAACATACTGTTAGAAAACTCACTATTTTGTATGTTTTTTTTCTGTTTAGTTGTTTACTCTATGCTACACTAATAGTGTTTTAGTATGTTATCTGTTTAAATGGCTACACTTTTATTGTTTTAAGTATTGGTTTGTACTTTAGCACTTTAAGATTTATTTAAATGAAAAGTGCATTGCAAATACAATCTATTATTTATTTCTGGTGGGCGGTCTAGTGTTTAGTTGTCCTACTTTTTTTAGCATTTTAAACGCACCGTAAAACCACCTCGTATTCGGATTGATCATTCCGTGCTGTGACAGCGCAGCTTGTAGGTTCGTTGTGCACAATTGAATATCTCACTTGTATAAACTGTGATGTGTTTGTATACGTTTGGATTGAGGTAAGTCATTTGTTAATGGGAAAAGATGATAATGTATTTTGTTTTCATGTTAGCATTAAAGCTAGCGAACTACCGCTAGTCAGTCCGTGAGTTTATCAATGTGTCAATCATGGTTTTCCAATTATTTTAATTTAAAATCGTAATACCAACTGCCAGGAGTTTTACTGCGGTTATCATTAATACTGTTTAAGCCTGAAACTGAATCTGACGCCCCGTGCAACCTCGGTACAGTAACATGGCACCGTTGTATTTTACATGAATTGGTGGATCAGTGGGATTCGATCGGTAACAAAAAAAGTACTGGGTTTGGTGCCCATCCCACCCTATTCCTACATATGACAGGAGCCGTCTGCTGTTTCTTAAGATTTACCTGCAAAAATGTGAATCAAAGATCTTCTATACCAGTGGTCCCCAACCTTTTTGTAGCTGCGGACCGGTCAACGCTTGAAAATTTGTCCCACGGACCGGGGGTTGAGGGGGATGGTATTTTTTTTATTTTTTTTGTCATAAAGAAATACAATCATGTGTGCTTACGGACTGTATCCCTTGCAGACTGTATTGATCTATATTGATATATAATGTAGGAACCAGAAATATTAATAACAGAGAGAAACAACCCTTTTGTGCGAATGAGTGTGAATGAGTGTAAATGGGGGAGGGAGTTTTTTGGGTTGGTGCACTAATTGTAAGTTTATCTTGTGTTTTTTATGTTGATTTAATAAAAAATTAAAAAATATTTTTATTTTATTTTATTTTATTTTATTTTTTTTGTGTGGCCCGGTACCAATCGATCCACGGACCGGTACCGGGCCATGGACCGGGTGGTTGGGGAACACTGCTCTATACGACTGATATGCTCAATTTTAGGAATCTGCTGCAAAAGTGTTAGTCCCTCTGACATTTTGAACTTAATTCGAGGTCCGGTCTGATACCATTCAAGGGCCAGATTTGTACAGTGGACCACCAGTTGAGCAGCTGTGGCCTAGCGATTGACAGAAGGTGGCTTACATTCTAATAGACAATACATACATTTCAGGATGGAGACATGCTTTATGTTGTGGTTGTAACCACTGCATCACCAGCCATTCCCTCGTCCTCCCATCCTACCACACTCTACATTCTCCCTGAGTCAGAGGCGCCGGGTCTAGCCTCGGTGCCATGTATCCTAATCACATAAGCACACAGACTAATCCCGAGGACAGCTGGGGAATCTTTTACGGCACAGTTGAGGCATGGAGTTGGACGTCGGCTTTGTCGGCCATCTCTGTAAACTCCCTTCGCTTTCATCAACCAGCCCCCTCTAACAGTACAACTTATTTCCCTGCCACCACGCAGACAGAGACAAATGTGCGCTTGCGTGTAGGTCATCGCAGCTGCTGATAGAAACTTCCAGGCCATCGTCCATCCGGTGCCAGTACAACTGTCCCCCATGTGCTGTTTTAGCATCAACATTGTGGGAGGACTTTATCCCGGTAATTAAAGAGTCGTTCATCACCGATGCATGAAGCGGGTGCTGAGAGAAGTGTCACTTTGACAATTGTTGATGGCAGGTCACCGTGACATAGCTTTGGTATTAAATAGCTATTAAAGTCATCCCCAAAGTGCACGCTCTCCAAGTTAATTGATATACCAAGAGGTGTACAGTATGTCCATCAAATGCATCCGACTGATGATTTATCTTCTTTGAGACGTGTACTGCGGCGTCGTATCTCCGGTTAAAGCATCCGTCTCCATGGAGGTTTTCATGAATAATGGAGTCGTTGGAGGAAGTTCCTTATGACTCAAATGTTTCTAACCCCGCACCTCTGCTGGCAAATGCTTCTGCAGCGAGATGCTTGCCAAAATCACAGGCGTCCACGCTGATCTCTGCTCATCCCACAAATTTAGAAAGCCCACTATGGGGTCTCTGGGGCTCCCACCCGCCTTCTCCTAATGCAAGAAACACATGCTCTGTTATTATTTATAGAATCCTTTTTGTTTGTTTGTTGTGTTTAGACTCCCCTCACACCCTTTACGAGCCAGTACTGAGTGAGCTCTTCGTCAGTTGGAACGCAGCGTTTTGAAAAATGAGCTTTGTCATGCGAAGCGGACATTTTTATGACTCTGAGCGAGTGTTGAAAACCTCCCCGCGCTAGTTATCGTTATCCATCCCTGACTTGCCTTTACGGCACTGTCCCTTGTCGTTGAGTGCCGTCCAAAATGGATGCAGTTTTCTTCCAGTGTTTTGTTTTTCTTTTGTAGTTTTTTACGGCATGTAGTATCTCAGGGCGCTTAAGATTTAGCACACCCATCTGGTGTTTCATAATCAAACTCTTTTACAGCACTATAAACATTATCAGATGATATTAGATTCATGCTACCCAATATTTACAGTGGAACATCAAAAGTGGACACAGCCTGTTCTTTGAAAGTGACTGAATTCCAAATTTCTTTTTTCCATCCATCCATCCATCTTCTTCCGCTTATCCGAGGTCGGGTCGCGGGGGCAGCAGCCTAAGCAGGGAAGCCCAGACTTCCCTCTCCCCAGCCACTTCGTCCAGCTCCTCCCGGGGGATCCCGAGGCGTTCCCAGGCCAGCCGGGAGACATAGTCTTCCCAACGTGTCCTGGGTCTTCCCCGTGGCCTCCTACCGGTCGGACATGCCCTAAACACCTCCTTAGGGAGGCGCTCAGGTGGCATCCTGACCAGATGACCGAACCACCTCATCTGGCTCCTCTCGATGCGGAGGAGCAGCGGCTTTACTTTGAGCTCCCCCCGGATGACAGAGCTTCTCACCCTATCTCTAAGGGAGAGCCCCGCCACCCGGCGGAGGAAACTCATTTCGGCCGCTTGTACCCGTGATCTTGTCCTTTCGGTCATAACCCAAAGCTCATGACCATAGGTGAGGATGGGAACGTAGATCGACCGGTAAATTGAGAGCTTTGCCTTCCGGCTCAGCTCCTTCTTCACCACAACGGATCGATACAGCGTCCGCATTACTGAAGACGCCGCACCGATCCGCCTGTCGATCTCACGATCCACTCTTCCCTCACTCGTGAACAAGACTCCGAGGTACTTGAACTCCTCCACTTGGGGCAAGATCTCCTCCCCAACCCGGAGATGGCACTCCACCCTTTTCCAGGCGAGAACCATGGACTCGGACTTGGAGGTGCTGATTCTCATCCCAGTCGCTTCACACTCAGCTGCGAACCGATCCAGTGAGAGCTGAAGATCCTGGCCAGATGAAGCCATCAGGACCAAATCATCTGCAAAAAGCAGAGACCTAATCCTGCAGCCACCAAACCGGATCCCCTCAACGCCTTGACTGCGCCTAGAAATTCTGTCCATAAAAGTTATGAACAGAATCGGTGACAAAGGGCAGCCTTGGCGGAGTCCAACCCTCACCGGAAACGTGTCCGACTTACTGCCGGCAATGCGAACCAAGCTCTGACACTGATCATACAGGGAGCGGACCGCCACAATCAGACAGTCCGAAACCCCATACTCTCTGAGCACTCCCCACAGGACTTCCCGAGGGACACGGTCGAATGCCTTCTCCAAGTCCACAAAGCACATGTAGACTGGTTGGGCAAACTCCCATGCACCCTCAAGGACCCTGCCGAGAGTATAGAGCTGGTCCACAGTTCCACGACCAGGACGAAAACCACACTGTTCCTCCTGAATCCGAGGTTCGACTATCCGGCGTAGCCTCCTCTCCAGTACACCTGAATAGACCTTACCGGGAAGGCTGAGGAGTGTGATCCCACGATAGTTAGAACACACCCTCCGGTTCCCCTTTTTAAAGAGAGGAACCACCACCCCGGTCTGCCAATCCAGAGGTACTGCCCCCGATGTCCACGCGATGCTGCAGAGTCTTGTCAACCAAGACAGCCCTACAGCATCCAGAGCCTTAAGGAACTCCGGGCGGATCTCATCCACCCCCGGGGCCTTGCCACCGAGGAGCTTTTTAACTACCTCAGCAACCTCAGCCCCAGAAATAGGAGAGCCCACCACAGATTCCTCAGGCACTGCTTCCTCATAGGAAGACGTGTTGGTGGGATTGAGGAGGTCTTCGAAGTATTCCCTCCACCGATCCACAACTTCCGCAGTCGAGGTCAGCAGAACACCATCCGCACCATACACGGTGTTGGTAGTGCACTGCTTCCCCTTCCTGAGGCGGTGGATGGTGGTCCAGAATCGCTTCGAAGCCGTCCGGAAGTCGTTTTCCATGGCTTCCCCGAACTCCTCCCATGTCCGAGTTTTTGCCTCCGCGACCGCTGAAGCCGCACACCGCTTGGCCTGTCGGTACCTGTCCGCTGCCTCAGGAGTCCCATGAGCCAAAAGAACCCGATAGGACTCCTTCTTCAGCTTGACGGCATCCCTCACCGCCGGTGTCCACCAACGGGTTCTAGGATTACCGCCACGACAGGCACCAACTACCTTGCGGCCACAGCTCCAATCAGCCGCCTCGACAATAGAGGTGCGGAACATGGTCCACTCGGACTCAATGTCCAGCAACTCCCTCGTGACATGTTCAAAGTTCTTCCGGAGGTGGGAATTGAAACTCTCTCTGACAGGAGACTCTGCCAGACGTTCCCAGCAGACCCTCACAATGCGTTTGGGCCTGCCAGGTCTGTCCGGCATCCTCCCCCACCATCGCAGCCAACTCACCATCAGGTGGTGATCGGTAGAAAGCTCCGCCCCTCTCTTCACCCGAGTGTCCAAAACATGAGGCCGCAAATCCGATGACACAACTACAAAGTCGATCATAGAACTGCGGCCTAGGGTGTCCTGGTGCCAAGTGCACATATGGACACCCTTATGCTTGAACATGGTGTTCGTTATGGACAATCCGTGACGGGCACAAAAGTCCAATAACAAAACACCACTTGGGTTCAGATCCGGGCGGCCATTCTTCCCAATCACACCTCTCCAGGTTTCACTGTCGTTGCCAATATGAGCGTTGAAGTCCCCCAGTAGAACGAGGGAATCACCCGGGGGAGCACTCTCAAGTACTCCCTCGAGTGAATCCAAAAAGGGTGGGTACTCTGAGCTGCTGTTTGGCGCGTAAGCGCAAACAACAGTCAGGACCCGTCCCCCCACCCGAAGGCGGAGGGAAGCTACCCTCTCGTCCACCGGGTTGAACTCCAACATGCAGGCTCTGAGCCGGGGGGCAACAAGAATTGCCACCCCAGTAGTCGCCTCTCACTGCTGGCAACGCCAGAGTGGAAGAGAGTCCAGCCCCTCTCGAGAGAACTGGTTCCAGAGCCCTTGCCGTGCGTCGAGGTGAGTCCGACTATATCCAACCGGAACTTCTCTACCTCGCGCACTAGCTCAGGCTCCTTCCCCCCCAGCGAGGTGACGTTCCACGTCCCAAGAGCTAGCTTCTGTAGCCGAGGATCGGACCGCCAAGTGCCCTGCCTTCGGCTACCGCCCAGCTCACATTGCACCCGACCTCTATGGCCCCTGCTATGGGTGGTGAGCCCATTGGAGGGGGGACCCACGTTGCCTCTTCGGGCTGTGCCCGGCCGGGCCCCATGGGGACAGGCCCGGCCACCAGGCGCTCGCCATCGTGCCCCAACTCCGGGCCTGGCTCCGGAGGGGGGCCCCGGTGACCCGCGTCCGGGCGAGGGAAATCTGAGTCTCGGTTCTTGCATTTCCATAGAAGTCTTCGAGCTGCTCTTTGTCTGATCCCTCAATTTGTCTGATCCCTCAATTTCTTTTTTAATATATTTATTCATTCATTTGATAGGGCAATCATTATACAGGTACTAAAAAATAGACACTTTTTTCGCTGCCCCCCCTCCCCAAAAAAAAAACATTAAAAAAAAATGTAATTAAAATAAAATAATAAAAAATAAATACATTTAAAAAATGTATTAAAATAAAAAAAACTTCACCAAAAAAACTTTTGTTGCAAAATGTGCACAAAATAATTTAAATTCTGTTTTTGTAATAAATGTGCATTTTCCAAACTGAGACTATCATTTTAATTGTTAGAAACAATTTAATTGCAACCCACTTCAGCAGGATGGCTGTTTCATGAAAAGCTTCACAAAATACGTTGATTTACTCTGAACAAGGAAAATGGAGATATCTGTGTTTGCGTCTGAACTTTTCATATCAACTCTTTATGTTTTACACGGCACAATTATCATATCCAACGTCCACGGCCCTAAGCCCTCTACAGTAGTATGTAAACATTTAGCAACCAACCGACATGCTCACTTTCTAGTCTTTTTTTTATTTATTTATATTACCTTTATTTATGCAGATAACGCAATTAAGAACATATTCTAATTAGCAATGCTGACCTGGCATAGAGGCGGCATTTACGTGACCGAAATTTTGAAGTGTAATAATAATAATCAGCATTTATATTACTATTATTATTAATAATAATGGTATACATTTATATAGCGCTTTTCTAGACATTCAACGCACTTTACAGACAGGACTGTCTCTTATCGTCTCTCATTTAAAAACAAAAATAGATCGCTCTTAACAGTTCACAAATGCTCTTAATGTGCGAAGGGAAGTTTGTGTTGGAACATAAATAAATGTTTCTAAACACTTTTTAACCGTCAAACATGCACAGAGAATGTCTACAAATTGTGCACGACGGAGGAGACAGCCGACATTAAGGAAGCCCTTGACAGTGTTTCTTTCTGTAATTATAATTAATTATTGCTACTATTGGCTGTGATCAATTCAAACAGGACAGTAATTTGGCAATGAGCTCTGAGTATGTGCTTTTATTACCATCGAATGTAATATTTTTTAGTCTGTGGCACAAAACGAGTAAAACATCAATACAGTATTTTTTTTAATTTTTGTTGTTTCCCTTTTATTTTTTAGAATTAGGTTACAAAAAAGAGATAATACATTGATAACAAATTCATAAAATTACAAGTTGATTCAATGTTATTGGAAAAAAAAAAGCCTCAAAACATCACAACTTTTGCCTCAACTTTCTGAAAAAGTAATCACAACAAGAGTTTAATACTACTTATTTGTGTTGGTAAAATAAATGTACAAATGAAATCAAAATTACGTGTATGAAGCTTGGTATTGTGCTGCCAGACACTTTCCTATGTTGCAGTAAGCTCCATTTCCTGTTCTATGGTTTTTATTTTCCATTATTGCAATAGAATGTTTAAGTATTTAATCAGAATTTTTGTTAGGCACCTAACAACAATCAAAAGCACAGCATTAAACACGGAACACTTTCGGGCAGGGCACAGGAAGGAGGTGAGGAAGTGACATACCCATCAGGTCCCTTGCACACTTTCCTGAGGGGAACTTTCACTTCTTTCCCATGTACAGTATGTTGGAAGAAAAGAAAAACTATATACAGTATATCAGACCTAAAACTTACAGCATGAGCTAAGGTGTTTTCATAGCGGTCAGCACATATGTTTCACCCTCCCTACGAGTTTAGCGAATGCTTGGATTTCCTCTCTGAAGCCCAAGTTATAACTTATTTGATGAAAACGTTGACATGTTATTGATTATCTTTCAAAGTAAAAATCCGAACAAAAATATCTTCACATGAGCTGCAGTTGTAATGTCTATTGAACTTAAAACTTGCCAAAAATAAATAAACTTTTTCTACAGTTTCTGTCCATACATCCTTTTTCTCTATGCCGCTTGTCCTCATTAGAGTTGCAGGTAAGCTGGAGCCTATCCCAGCTGATTTTGGTACACCCTGGACTGGTCACCAGCCACCTGCAGGGAAACAATACAGAATCAGATTCACTATTTAACATGCATATTTTTGGGGTGTGAGAGGAAGATGCCTACAGGGGGCGCAGAATCAAATCCTCGATCCCCCGACAGTGAAGGCAACATGTTACCCACTCGGCCATCATGCGGGTCAGAGAAAGCTTATAACACATTTTAGGTTCGTCCGGAAATTTCTCCTGAAAGCAGAATATCTCGAACAATTTCTGAATATTGTACTGTATTGACCAAATAATCGCACTGTATTGCAAATGAACACATCAATGGGTTTCTATTTTTGTGGTTGGGGTTGAAAAGGTAAATTCTTGAAGTTTGCTAACATAAACAAAGCTAATGTAGACATGCTTTGTTGTCCATTTTAGTATGTACATTATTAGCATGTGGTCTGAAATGTTACTACACCTTATAATTCCTGTATTTACATTTATTTGTCTTTCATATAGGCAAAACACGCTGTACATAGGAGCCTCGTTTTGCATAGAGCAGCGCATGTATACTTGGTGTCTAACAATCTTTGTGAACGGTCTCAGTCGGGCTTCAGGGAAAATCACTCTACTGGGACAGCTCTCGTATTATTATCTGGTTATTATCTTCGAGCCAACTCTCTCGTTTGAGTCACACATTAAGAGTGTTACTAAAACAGCCTTCTTTCATCTCTGTAACATTGCTAAAATGTGTCCCATTTTGTCCACCACGGACGCTGAGATTATTATTCATGCATTTGTTACGTCTCGTCTCGATTACTGTAACGTATTACCGTATTCTGGGGACAATAAAGCGCACTTAAAATCCTTTCATTTTCTCAAAAATTGACAGTGCGCCTTATAGCCCGGTGCGCCTAATGTACGGAATAATTCTTGCCGACCTCGAAGCAATTTTATTTGGTACATGGTGTAATGATAAGTGTGACCAGTAGATGGTAGTCACATATAAGAGATATGTGTAGACTGCAATATGACGCTAGTAAACAACACCAAAACTTTAAATGTTCCATTGAAAATAGAGAACATTACACACGGCACTCAAAAATCTGTCAAAATGTTTTGGTATGACTTTGAAGCCGCACCGCTTGATGGATTGTCGGCGCATTACGGCTACCGTAGTCAGACATACAAGTATTACTATGGTGTGTGTATAAGGACCGCAAAATGGCACCGAATAGCAGAAATATTATCTGGCGTTTTGTTTCACAATATTATCCAAAACCAACTTACCTTCTGGTACCTGCTGATGTGTATTTGAGATCTGCATAAGGCCTGAAAATGTGCGCATGTCCGCCACTGTAGTCCGTGCCAAAGCCGTAGTCGATAAGCTTCTTCTTTTTCACTATCTTCTTGTTATGGGACATTTATCCTTCACTGTTGCCATTTGTAATATAAAGTAGCGTAAAGTTCTAACTTATATCTTGCTATGGAAGCGCTAAAAACTACCAGTGTAGTGGGTTTACATAATTCACCCACAGAACTTTAGTGCGTTGTTGCACTAGTGAACCACGGATGAGGAGATGCTGCTCCGTTGTTGATTTACGTAAAGTTTGAATGTCATTAAAACAGTTAGCTCCATCTTTTGACACTTCTTCCACTCCCGTCCTTGCAGGCTACACCGCTACAACAAAGACCGATGCCAAAGGTGAGCCACGTAAATAAGACCGCCCACAAAACGGCGCATCCTAAAGCGACTGTCAGAAAGCGGCTTGAAGATGATCTGTAAAACATAATCTATGCAACATTTTGACCAAGGAACCACCATTACATGTTATGTACACCACAAGGAAATATTTTAAATTTGGGAAAAAATCATAATATGACCTCTTTAATGCACCTTATAATTAGACCCTGCTCATTTGCTTTGGTATAGCTTCAAGTAATTTGTCAAAGGGCTAAACTATGCTGTCCGTAGCTGCGTGTTTGGTATTCAAAGTTATACGGCCATGATTGAGCGCAGAAGTAAGGAGACCGCAGCAGAGCAACACAGCGCACATACGTCTTGTGCACTCAGGTGACACTAGAATAACAATATTCAGCCACTTTTCATAAAGCTATCTCGAGCAGCGCTGATGTCGGGTCGTTAGAAATAAGTAAGAGTTGACGATTCCTGCATTTTTTTTCTTGAACGTTTAAGTGTGTGTGCGTGTGTGTGTGTGTGTGTGTGCACCCACTTCCTTCATGGTAACAGCTGTCAAAACGTTGTCGGATTACAGCGCACCACAAAGTCACAGCTCGTATTAGAGCCTGGTACAGGGCAGGAAGCGAGGAGGAGTCCGGAGTCTCCCTGAGGAAGAGTAGCCAACGCTCCCGAGCTGCTAATTTATCTACACATGTCAGGGATTTGCTATTCCGGTATTAGAACAGATATCCAATAATTATGTTTTGCTTTCAAAGCTCAGTGTAAAATTCCTCTTTGCAGTCTTGGATGTGCACTGGGGCTTTGGAGCGAGTGTGATGAGGTTTGTTGGGAGAGAAAACTCTCCCGAAATCTCCCCCGCCGGTCCGGGGGGAACTTTGAGATTAATAATAGCAGTGCGAGGAGGGTAATTCCCCCAACACGTAATGTATGTCTGAACAGTGTAAACCCAAATCTGAGTCATGAGTTGCATTTCATTGTGACTTTGTTTGACACTCAGGTCAAAACCGGAGCGTACAGTCCAGTACAGTAGAGTACAGTACAGCATGCAGCGTGCTATGATTGAGGTCCACATAATGAGTTTACTCTAACTCCGGGGAAGGACGTCATGGCAACGTGATACTGCAGGAGACTCCCAACAATCATGAAAAGGGCATATCCCTTTAAAGCAGGGATGTCAAACATGCGGTCCGCGGGCCAGATCAGACCCGCAAACAGGTTCAATCGGGCCCGTGAGATGAGTTTGCTAAGTGTAAAATTGAGCTGCATTTTTAAATGAAAGAAACTGCTGTTCTAAGTGTCTATTGGATGTCACAATAGCAATTCTGTTAGGCAAGCAAATAGTTTATATTGGGGCGAGCAAGTATACCAAGCAAGAGGTACACGGTAAAGCAAGGCTGTGACTCCTCCCCCTCAACCCAACGTAAAACAAACAGGAGTAAAATAAACAATTGGTAACCTCACTTAAGATGCTGGATTAGACACATTTATATAGTTCTGTGAAAATGATTTTCTTCAGTGCAAATTTAAAGAAAGTCAACAGTGGAAATAACAAATGAGGTAGTTGATACATAGAAGTGCCATCCATTTTCTACCGCTTATTCCCTTTGGGGTCGCGGGGGGCGCTGGAGCCTATCTCAGCTACAATCGGGCGGAAGGCGGGGTACACCCTGGACAAGTCGCCACATAGAAGTGTTTTTATTTATTTTGTTTTTGTTCAGTCATAGATGGGCTGTGACTTAAAGTTTAATTGGTTTGTAGAAACACTGAGATTAAGTCTAATTTCATTGTGTTTTTCATGGTGTTTTTGAAACTGCACCAATTTTTTTCCTCAGATTTTTTTACTAACTTGAAGTGTTTTGTCAAGAGGATTATTTGTGGTATGTACATTTTCAGAATGTCCTTGTTCTATTTTGGGCCAGAGTGAAACAAAGAAAACAATTTGAAGTTGTCATAGTTGTATTTTTAAGTTATTATGCCATGATTTGGGGCGGTATGGCGTAGTGGGGAGAGCGGCCGTGCCAGAAACCTGAGGGTTGCAGGTTCGCTCTCCGCCTCTTGACATCCAAATCGCTGCCTTTGTGTCCTTGGGCAGGACACTTCACACTTGCCCCCGGTGCCGCTCACACTGGTGAATGAATGATGAATGAATGATAGGTGGTGGTCGGAGGGGCCGTAGGCGCAAACTGGCAGCCTTGCTTCCGTCAGTCTACCCCAGGGCAGCTGTGGCTACAAATGTAGCTTACCATCACCAGGTGTGAATGAATGTTGAGTTCCCACTTCTCTGTGAGCGCTTTGAGTATCTAATAATAGAAAAGCGCGATATAAAATCTAATCCATTATTATTATTATTTGACACCCCTGCTTTAGAGCCATGGTGTCAAACTCACGACCCAAGGGCCAGATCTGGCCCGCCACATCATTTTGTATAACCCACAAAAGCCTGGATATATTATGCGTCAATAAAATATGTGGTCTTTACTTACTACAATAATCCCTCGTTTATCGCTGTTAATTTGTTCGTGACATGACTGTGATGCACGAATTTCGGAAAAGTAGGAATTATTCATTATACGTCCAATATTTTCTTAGAAAGAGCATGAAAAAACATGTTTATGACTTTTTAAATGTATTTGTTTTACCATTATGATAGCCATATACAGATGTAATAACACCCTTTTGTCATCTTTAAAGTCTTTTAATCCAATATTGTAATGCTGCCTCGGCTGAGCCAATCAGTGGCCACAATACTAGTGGCCAATGTTACTGTAATATTGATATATTTATGCTTGATATTGCTTATTTTATGGCAAAAATGTTGTAAAATACGCTTACAAATTGTTTGTAAATCTACAATGTTGTGAAGCTGCAATATAGGGTTGTACGGTATACCGGTACTAGTATAGTATCGCGGTACTAATGAATCAAAAACGGTACTATACTCTGTTTGAAAAGTACCGGTTTGCCATATATATTTTTTTTTTTACAGGCATGACGGCACATCGTCGTCACGTCATGACATTGCTGGTTTTACAAGCAGAGGAGCATGTTCGGCAGCGCACAATCACGGAGTACTTACAAGCAGACACAGTGCGTAGACAGAAAAGGGAGAATGGAAGCATTTTGGCTTAAAAACTAAAGATAAAGGTGATGTTATAACACTGAAACGCCCTCAGGAAGAGGTGCTTTAAGACATGGCTAGCGAGTTAGCGGCTAATGTCCATCTGCAATTGGCAGTGTTTTAGCTACTTCTAAATCACTAATCCTCGCCTCCATGGTGACAAATAAAGTGAGTTTTTTACAAGTATTGTCCCTGCAGGATGAGGAATAGCTAGACATGCTTCACTACACTCCGAAGGAGGATACGATAGCTCACCAGCGTCACAATGTAAACAAATGCCATGGCTGGATCTACACCTGACAGCCACTGTAATGATACCAATTACAAGAGTGTATCTAGTCGATACTACTATGATTACATCTATATTTTTAATTTTCACAAAATCTTTTTTATTTTATTTTTATTTTTTTATTATATTCATAAACTCAGGAAATTCGTCCCTGAACACATGAGAGCTTAAATTATGACCAATGTATGATCCTGTAACTACTTGGTATCGGATCGATACCTAAAGGTGTGGTATCATCCAAAACTAATGTAGAGTATCAAACAACAGAAGAATAAGTGATTATTACATTTTAACAGAAGTGTAGATAGAACATGTTGAAACGGAAAATAAGAAGATATTAACAGTAAATGAACAAGTAGATAAATAATAAATTTTTACAGCTTGTCCTTTATAATGTTGACAAAATAATAGAATGATAAATGACACAATATGTTACTGCATATGTCAGCAGACAAATTAGGAGCCTTTGTTTGATTACTTAATACTAAAAGACAAGTTGAGTATGTTCACTATTTTATTTAAAGACAATGTTTTTCTTTGATTGCAATGAGAAGCCACTAATACCATTCTTTTGTAGTACCCTTTATTTAGAAAAGTATCGAAATACATTTTGGTACCGGCAACCCTTCTGCAATATATGAAGCGCAATTTGGCAGGAAACGACTGAAAATGTAATTGTTTTTTCTATTTTAACAAAAAAATAATAATACTTGTACTGCATGCAAGTTTATTTCTTTTAAACTTTAATATTGTCTAATAATGTAACACATATTATAAGTATCATACATTCCGAAAATTGTTTTTTGTCTAAATAAAAATGAATACTTAATGATGAACTGCACTTTTTTTTTTTAATTTTGCCTATCGTTCGCTGGATCGGTTCGCAGCTGAGTGTGAAGCGACTGGGATGAGAATCAGCACCTCCAAGTCCGAGTCCATGGTTCTCGCCCGGAAAAGGGTGGAGTGCCATCTCCGGGTTGGGGAGGAGATCTTGCCCCAAGTGGAGGAGTTCAAGTACCTCGGAGTCTTGTTCACGAGTGAGGGAAGAGTGGATCGTGAGATCGACAGGCGGATCGGCGCGGCGTCTTCAGTAATGCGGACGCTGTATCGATCCGTTGTGGTGAAGAAGGAGCTGAGCCGGAAGGCAAAGCTCTCAATTTACCGGTCGATCTACGTTCCCATCCTCACCTATGGTCATGAGCTTTGGGTTATGACCGAAAGGACAAGATCACGGGTACAAGCGGCCGAAATGAGTTTCCTCCACCGGGTGGCGGGGCTCTCCCTTAGAGATAGGGTGAGAAGCTCTGTCATCCGGGGGGAGCTCAAAGTAAAGCCGCTGCTCCTCCACATCGAGAGGAGCCAGATGAGGTGGTTCGGGCATCTGGTCAGGATGCCACCCGAGCGCCTCCCTAAGGAGGTGTTTAGGGCATGTCCGACCGGTAGGAGGCCACGAGGAAGACCCAGGACACGTTGGGAAGACTATGTCTCCCGGCTGGCCTGGGAACGCCTCGGGATCCCCCGGGAGGAGCTGGACGAAGTGGCTGAGGAGAGGGAAGTCTGGGCTTCCCTGCTTAGGCTGCTGCCCCCGCGACCCGACCTCGGATAAGCGGAAGAAGATGGATGGATGGATGGATGGGCCTATCGTTCAAAATGATTATGAGAGACAAGAAGACAAAAGTTTTTTGGCTTTCTCACATGTAAAAATTGACTTGTTCTCGGTAGCTAGCAATGCAGCTAATGGGAGCAATCGATTCTACTTCTAATCACTTTAAAAATCTATTCGAAAAACGTCACCAATACCTCATTTACATTCTGTAACCTGTATAATAACGAAGCTGCAGCGACATTGTTATTGTAAGAGCCAGCACAGAGGAACTTTTTTCCTAGCGTTGTAACACATCGACGTGCTTCAATATTAGCCATAAAAGCTAACTACGGCAAGAGATAAGCTAGCTTCTACAACAACACGAAACGCGTTTGGGTTTGTAATGCACGACACTGCGATAGAACACCAATTTGTACTGACTGAAAAACATGAACAATCATATTACAGTATTAGCCTACATTTCATCGTTTGTATGAAAGCTAGCCAGACAGCGTATGTACTGTAGTTGTACTAACACACATGGCGTGCTGCATGTATCATGATTGATATTAAAGTGACTTACTCGATGGACAGTTGTTCGTCTGGTTCAGCTCCTGTTGATTTTGGGTAGGCAATCCATTTATGTTGAAATAGCTTGTCTCCAAGTTCCACATTTATAGAGTTGTCGCTTTCACCTCACTCTCCCGGCTTCCATCTGCTCCAACGTCTCACCCTCTTCTTCGTGCTCGCTTCTATAAGCGGCAGTATATTTAGCTTCAAAAAAGATAAAGTTGTGAATCCTCATTTGTCCAAGAATATCTGCTTGACTTATGATTTCAAAGCAAGTTATCCATCAAATTGTACACTGTTAAAATGACAATAGATTTTATGGTAAAAAAAATAAAAATTGGCAGCTCAGGCAGCAGAATTTTACAGTGAAAAACAGTGTCATTGTTTTTCCATTTACAGTAATGCTCCGTAAAAACAATATAAAATGGCAGCTCAATTAGCAAAATTTTACTGGAAAAAACAGTTTTTCCATTTACTATCATATGCTGTAAAAAAACACCATTCATTTTATTTGTAAAATTCTGGCGACTGAGCTGCCAGTTTTTGACCACAAAATCTTCAGATTATTTTTTTTACAATGCACATAAAATAATGTACTGTATAATGATCATATGCATAGGCAATTGTGTAAAAATATCATGAGGCGAATCATTAGAATTTATATTCATATATTATTCACTGTTACGAGCGACCCTCAGTCCCTCAGTGGAAACAAGTTTGACACCCTGATTTAGAGACATGCAACTAACATTACAGGAGTGGAATATTAAAGATTAAAGATGCTAATAAGAACATCAGATATCTCAAGCTATCAATATTGTTATGTCCACTGTATGACATCCATCATTGTTGAGGTCCTTTGTTGCCAATGGATTAAAAAACTAACATCCTTATGGTACTATATCTCGATTTTTGATAAGTAATCCTTTCCAAAACGTCTGACAAAAAAGGAAGCAACACCACACTCAAAAATATGAACATAAAGACATTTTATATAGAATCATTTGAGTGGTACGCGTAGAGAACAAAATAAACATAATTATCGAATTAAATGGATGAATTAACATTAAACGTCATTTTACCTTTATTGAAGATTTGTATTGTAGAAGATTGCAAGGAGGGGAGGAGAGAGCTCCACCAACGTTGTACTCCCGACGGTCGGTATTACAGTTTCAAATAAAAATGATCGAAAAACCGTGATTGTTAACTGCACTTTGATAAACTCACGGACTGAATGGCGCTAGCTTAAATGCTAACATGAATACAAGAGCCATAAGCCCCAATCTAAACTTATATAAACACATTCCTGTCCAAGCAACTAAGCTATTCAATTGCTCTGAGACGGAGTGATCGATTTATATATACCGTATTTTTCGGACTATAAATCGCTCCGGAGTATAAGTCGCACCGGCCGAAAATGCATAATAAAGAAGGGAAAAAACATATATAAGTCACACTGGAGTATAAGTCGCATTTTTTGGGGAAATTTATTTGACAAAACCCAACACCAAGAATAGACATTTGAAAGGTAATTTAAAATAAAGAATAGTGAACAACAGGCTGAATAAGTGTACGTTATATGACGCATAAATAACCAACTGAGAACGTGCCTGGTATGTTAACGTAACATATTATGGTAAGAGTCATTCAAATAACTATAACATATAGAACATGCTATACGTTTACCAAACAATCTGTCACTCCTAATCGCTAAATCCCATGAAATCTTATACGTTTAGTCTCTTAAGTGAATGAGCTAAATAATAATATTTGATATTTTACGGTAATGTGTTAATAATTTCACACATAAGTCGCTCCTGATTATAAGTCGCACCCTCGGCCAAACTATGAAAAAAACTGCGACTTATAGTCCGAAAAATACGGTACTCAGAGGAATTGGAGACAGGAGTGATTTTACGGTGCGTTCAAGGGTCGCTGCACAGAGTAGGACGCCACGACATCCGCCAGAACACAAAATAGTGAGCTTTCTAATAATGTGTCTTGATTTTAGGATTTTTAATTTTTATTTAAACTTGGTCAAAATATTTCAGTGGGTGGTAAAGTACCCTTTTGAGCACATTTAACTATAATAATAACTGTGGTAATTTTAGTATTTTCATATTGTTACATCCTTATTACGTACTTGGATAAAGACAGTAAGAATAACTATTGAATTCCTAGAAATAATACGAAGCAACGTGCTTGGCGCTCACAACTTTCTTTGGCCCATGGTGAGTTATTTTGCAGTATTGTTCTATAAAAAACAGTCAGAGACTGAGTCACTAATGGCATTCTATGTTTGGGCTGTCGATTCAGCGGAATAATACGTGGGCTAATTAGTTACGTGCAATTTTTGGTCGTACGATAATTAAATTAATTTAAAAAAATTGTCGAGTAAATTGATTGAAATTGAATCATATGAAAATTGTGGCGTAGAAAAACCGAGGTACTACTGTAATTTCACATTTGTATAATTTTTAGACAAATGGTCAACGACTTATGGCCTTTTAGTCCGCCCGTGCCCCTGCAGAGACGTTTACACTTAATGGCCGCTATGTTTTTCAACCAAGTTTGCTCAAATTTTGCTTGTCAGTACCCTGAAGGTGTGTATATCACTCGACAGTTAGTCCTTTGCAGTGCCAACATGCTAAATAACAAAATAGTAGTGAAACAGTGATAACAATCAAACTCACGACTCAATGTGAAATAATTTAAAAATTATTTTATTATTTCAGATTTTCTGTTCGCCTTTGTTACACAAAGATGTTAAATAACTTAAATACATTCTTACCAGTCATTTGTGATCTGTTTACGTCTACAAGCTATACACATGAGGTAGAGGAAAAAATAATTTAGGCTTCCCATAAGACATGACAAAACATTGTTGCTGTATGGTATCATTGATGCAGTACATGTTTGTTTGTTTTACATGCACAGCAAAAACCCTAACAAAAAAAAAGTGTAAATGTGTAAAAGTGACAACATCATATAGCTTTTTTCACAAAAATCGTAGATTATACAAACAGATCGGATCCAACAGTCGGTGACTGATTTAGTCGGAAGACGGTGCACATGGATACAAATTTGTTAGGATTTGTTAGTGCTTGCAAAAAACAAATGAAATGAATACATGGAACTGCTTCTTGAAGCCTCCACCCCCAAAATATAAAAAAATACAGGATATAAAATCAATTTAAACTTTTGACGTTATTTACACTAAACACATGCTTATAATATATTTCAAAAAATAATTTATCTTTAATTTTTTTCTACAAAATATATTTTTTTTGTACATGATGCACTGCTCACTCAACAGTGCAGAGTTTTTGGGTGTTGTGGTTTGACATCATGATCATCCGCTGCTGCGTCATTCTCCTCTTTCGGCCTATATACAATCTATAAACAAACTCTGTGGGCCTTTTGGTATTCCTGTCAATGCATTCAATAGTGGAGAACGTCTTGTTTTGGTTTTTGTGTGTGTTGAGAGAGCACACATACCAAAAGGCTGTGGCAAGAAGGCATTTGAGCTGCATGTCCCAGCATAGCTATTATGGTTTCCATGTAGCGTGCAAAGTAGTTCTATGTATATGTTTTGACCGGGGCTTTATTTGGCATGACTCATGCTTATCAAAATGCTTCCAATTCAGGACATAAAAATGTCTTCCTTAAGCATGCAATTGCTGTTTAATCAAACAAAGGAATGCTGCATTATCTATGCTTACAATCTAAAACTGTTGTTTGTAGCAATTAGATGTGCCTTTACTTTTGCCTTTTTACCACAGGAGAAGAAACCTATTTACAAAACAATAAAAACATTTTAGAAAAAAGTCTTCACTGCATACATAAATACAGATTTTGTCTTTCTTTAAATAATTTGGGGCTTCAGTGTGGGAATGAACGCTAACATACAAAGCTGGGTGCCTCACTCAGTAGTCAAAAAACAAGACATATAAAAAGATCCTGTATCAGATATTTGTATAGAAAAGCCCTCTGAGAGCTAGCGTCATCTACAGTGGACGTTTTGCATAATAAGGCTATTTCTTTTCCGAAATTTGCCAAAAGAAATAGACCAAAAACAAATGTCCACTGCAAAGGACGCTGGTTCTTAGGAGGATTTAAGGCTGCATTCACACTTGTGGTTCAGTACTTATTAAAAAAGATACTTGTTTCATACTTTGGTGCAGTTCCCTTTAGCTTTCATTGCGGTGTTTTGGCCATGGGGCCGAAGGCTGTGCAGTAAAAATGTAAAGTAAGGACTTGATTGGGCAGCTTTAGTTACTTGATGCAACTCAAATATTCCAAATCAAAAAGCCATTGGCTGGGTTGAATATAGGGCTACACGTATCGATCATTTTAGTAATCGAGTAATCTATTGATTAGTTAGTTCGAGTAATGGGCTAAAACACACTTTGTAGCGTATTTTAGGCAAAATAGTTTGAAATAAAGATTTTTCTGCTTGCTGTGACCTTCATTCTTTTTTTTCTTTTTTTGATACATTCACATTACCAACATTGATGGCACTTTTAACATGTGTTCATTAATGAACATTTAAAAAAAGATACACACCACCGCCCTTGTGTGCGCTCTATTGCAGTGGCACTGCTGAAGCTAAGTCTGTGTATATAAAGTTCCGGGTACTCAGTGCGTTCCGCTTTTAATCAACCTGTCCTTGTAAAACTTATTGAAGTTTTAATCGAAGCAACAGAATATACATTTGAGCTTTTTTCTAATCAAATTAATTGATTAATCGTTGCAGCTGTAGTTGAATAAGTAGAATAATCTTATATTGTATACAAATATTCTTTGTTAACATTTTAGATTCCCCAAAAAGTTCCTAAATATACATTTAAAGAGGAGTGAGCAGACAGCACTTTCAACACATTTTCTCTGCCATTCCGACATGCTCCTATAAAAATGGGGCCCATTACCTCCCTGCTTGGCACTCAGCATCAAGGGTTGGAATTGGGGGTTAAATCACCAAAAATTATTCCCGGGTGCTGCCACCGCTGCTGCTTACTGCTCCCCTCACCTCCTAGGGGGTGAGGGTGATGGGTCAAATGCAGAGGATAATCTCACCACACCTAGTATGTGTGTGGCTATCGTTGGTACTTTTTTTTGTGTCTTCGGTCTGTGTGGCGTTTACATTTGAGCTCAAGTGAACCGACCAACACCAGAATTCACTTGCAAACAGGCCAAGACCCATTTTTGAAGCCCTCGGCTCACCGAGGTTTGCAGAGCAAAACGCACTGGAGTTGGTTTTAACTGAACCAAACATGACAAGTGTGAAGGCGCCCTAAACTACCAGAAGCTAAGTGCTGACAATACACGTGCCTTTATCGTCATGATCTTGTTACTATGGAAACAGCTTCCTCCACCCTATAAGGTGTGTGGTGGATGAATGTAAATGACATGAGGAGTATGGCTCAATGGATTGGAGGTCGCTGGAAAGCGAAGGACATTAAATTGTACAGCGGCTACATTCTTCCGTGTTCTCCACCGTTTTCTCGGTAGGGTACGTCCACGTTTTATCACACATGGCCACTGTCGTCTTCATAACATAGTGGTTTGAGTTATTCCCTGAACATTGGTTCGATGGAGGCCGAGAGACACCTAAACTGACCAGCAACAACATTATGTACACCTGCACAATCCAAGAGATCCAATCCAAAAAAGCTTCTAGTCTGCTGTAGAATACTTTGGACTGTAGACTTTGTCCATTTTTCACAAAAAGCACCCAACAAAGGGCCGCCTGTCCCAACATATTTGTTCTAGTTTACCCTAAACTCATCCAAGCATGCCCTGGTGCACCTTGTTCGTGACCTGAGAACAGAAAATATGCCTACTTCAAATTGTTCCCACTTTAAAGAACCGAGAGTATTAATTTTAAGATATGTATAAGATATTTAATATGGTTGAAGTTTATTTTAGAGAGGTGTGTAGAGCACCCGGTTGGAGGCCACGGGGAAGACCTAGGACTCAGTGGAGAGACTATGTCGCCCAGCTGGTCTGGGAACGCCTCAGGATCCCCCCGGGAAGTGCTGGACGAAGTAGCTGGGGAGAGGGAAGTCTGGACTTCTTTGCTTAAGCTGCTGACCCCGCAACCCGACTTCGGCTAAGCCAGGGGTGTCAACGGTACGGGCCGGGGCCCGGATCAGGTGCGCGAACGGGATGAGTTTGCTAAGTATAAAAATTAACCTGAAATGTTTGAATGAAAGAAACTTCTGTTCTAAATGTGTCCACTGCATGTCGAAATAGCAATTCTTTGTATCTTTGTAGATGATGCTACATATGTACAAAATAAACCACATGATGTTAGTACATCAGTCGAGGAAAATGATCAAACTACATAAATAACATACTGTAATTGGATTTTGATATTATTTTTTTATCTTGATAGATTGAAAATTACCACCAATGAGTTGACTGATGAACATTATCACATAATTTATTCAGAAAGTGTAAATAACGACAAATTAAGATAGAATACTATTAACCGCAACATGTAAGTGTAAAGAAAAACAACAAAACATTAGGATTTGTACAATATCAGTACGGGCTTGTTCTATTTTTAAACAAAGAAAACAATCTGAAGTTGTCTTTATTTTTAAGTTATGGTGCCGTTATTTTACCAGTCTGGCCTACTTGAGATTAGGTTTTTTTTCTATGTGGCCCCCGATCTAAAATGAGTGTGACACCCCTGGGCTAAGCGGAAGAAGATGGATGGATGGACTGCAGTGGCATACATCTGCAGCACCGCATGAAAGCTGATACTAATATTTTATAACAATCCCCACTTTTGAACGACGCTCTTGTATTGGATCTCATTAGTTTGTACAGGTGTCCCTACTATAGCGTCCAGCAAATATGCAACCTAACATCTGCAAATGTATTGAATACTCAAAAAACAAAAACATTTGTTTTCCCTCCAAGCGGAAGGGAGAAGTCCTAAAAAAAAAAGTATCCTCGTCTGCATAAGTCGGGAACAGTCACACAAACGGCAAAAGCGTCGGTGCAGTTAGTGGTTTCTCTTAACGTAAAGTTAGATAAGTGGCTTGTATAATGTCTTTACAATATATTTATATAACGCTATATGAAGTTTTGTACATGCATATGCAAACACACAAAGTGTGCGCGTGTAAAGGATGTGCGTGTAAATTCTTACACCCTGTCTGAATATTCCGTAGAAGTCGTCGATGGAGCTGACCTTTTCGCACGCGTCGTTCTTCTTTGAGTCCCTTGGCTATGCTCGCATGTGAAAAGGTTGCATTCTTTTATAAGGAACATTTGTCGTCTGGAAGGCTTGAGCTGTTTACCCAGTTGTCTGAGGAGAAGTTCGCAAAGCCACAACAAAAAAAAACCCCCGAACAAAACAGAAAAATCCCTCAAAGTGCTTATGGCGTCAGAGAACAGTGTCACAACTTCCTCTCCCTTGTGTCGATGTTAGCCCTTGCAAGTGTAGACCTCCTCCCTCTGCGTGCACTGCTTGCACTCCACGTAGCAGCACCAGCGCACCTGGCACTGGCAGGGCCGCGTCACCTCCCGGCTCTGGGTGTTGTGGCCCCGCCCGCAGCAGATGGCGTCGCAGTTTTTGTCCTTGTAGCACTTGCGAGCCGCTGTGCCCGACGAGTACTTGCTGGGCCGGCAGAAACTGGGTGAGTCCTCGATGTGGAGCAGGTCCATGGTGCGGGGGATCTGGTCACTAAGACCGGACATGTGGTGGTGGGGATGCTGAGGGGTTTGCTGCTGCTGCTGCTGCTGCTGGTGTTGAGCTCGTCCTGAGGCGGAGATGTCTCCCTCTCCCGTGGCCTCATTGGTGGAGCTCCCCACCTTGACTGAGGTCTCATAGCGCTGCTTCAACTGCTTGCCGATCTCGTGGAAGGGCATCAGCTGCCTCCAGCAGGTCTGGACGGTGCAGGATCCGGAGACCCCGTGGCATTTACAGGTGGTCTCCACACCAGCCTTGATTACCTAGATAGACAGATAAGGATAAGGAACAACAGTCGATGAGAGAATACGAGCAAGGCTCAAATCTTGGCACAAGTGTTTCTTTGTAGTGTCCACACTATCTCTTCAGACCTTATTTGTCAAAGTCAAGGATACTCACTTGGGAGTCCCAAGTGAGTATCCAATCACAAGTTGCGAAAACAGGAAGTGGCACCGGAGCCATACGAGCCATAGAAAGCCACAGAAAACTCACCGGTACTCACAAAGAAGGAGAGCAAAATGTTGATGAGGTGGCAGACATACTTTATATTTGCTATGCCATTTTCAAGAAAGATACTTAAGAGAAACTACATCTTGTGAGACGAGGTCTGTCGACACCGGAAGCTATCCCGATGGTGAAATAGTTTGCCCGTGACTTTCACACGAATCAACCGACTACGACCAACTACGAGCGGTACCACTGGTTTATACGGCGTCGAATGGGTAGCTATAAATTGTGAGTTCAAATATTTTATTTCTTAATTTTTTCATGTTTCATTTGTTTTATACAATTCTTTTAATTTTGACAGTACCACGTAAGATATGTTTTAATGGCTGAAGCGGGTTTATTGAATGTTAAATGCGCCAAAAAATAAAACGTTTGTACAATGTTGAGGGGTTTCAATACAGTAGTGTGCAAGTGTGTTTCTGTATAGTATCTCCAGCCGTGTCCATGTGGTGACATAAATTGTCCGCCCTGAGATCGGTAGGTCGTGAGTTCAAACCCCGCCCAAGTCATACCAAAGACTATAAAAATGGGACCCATTACCTCCCTGCTTGGCACTCAGCATCAAGGGTTGGAATTGGGGGTTAAATCACCTAAAATGATTCCGGCCACCGCTGCTGCTCACTACTCCCCTCACCTCCCAGGAGGTGAACAAGGGGATGGGTCAAATGCAGAGGGCAATTTCACCACAATCATTGGTACTTTAACTTTAAAATGACGGTATTTTGAGAGGTGAAGTCGGACTAAGTAGGACATCACTGTAAGCCTAGGTGAGAAACGCACGGCCCGCCACTGCAATACGTATTATCTAAAAGTCAATTTTTCTTTTTAAAAGGAATACTACGTGTTAAAATTGTGCTGATTAAATTCATTTCCATTCTTTTCAATGGAAGACGGTGATTTGAGATACAAATGTTTTGAGTTAAGAGCTTTGTCACAGAACCGATTAAGCATGTCAATAGAGATATTGCTGTATACGGATGGATGAGCAGGTATTTCATTTAGTGAGCTCTTAGTTGTATTAGGGGGTTGACTGTTGTCATTTCAGAAGATGAAGGTTATTGCTGGTCATCAGAAGAAAGGTTAGCGGTTTGTCTCAGGGTTCATGTTGAAGTACACACATGGAATTTTAATCAAATTCAATAACTATTATTATGATATGTGAGGGGGGTGGGGGGTGTTGTTGACATGATTTATCCTCTGGATGATAAAGGAGCTTTTCAGGGAGATGTTTCTGACACTTATACCTGCGCTTTTGACTTGAAGTGTGCTTTTACAATCCCGATATGAGCTGGCCTCCAGTGTCAGTCATTCCATAACTTGGAAGTGACTTGGAAGAAAAAGCCGTCTCATCTATAAGAAGTGAAACGGTCAGCTGAAAAAATCGACCGCAACGTCAAAAGCAATGAGCGTCTCAAGAATCAATGACAATAACACATTGTCTTAGAGTAGGTTTCGGATAGCATCTCGCTTTCTTTTCTCCCGACTGTGAAAGAGATCAGGAAGTGCACATTCATCACGGCAACGGGTCAAGAGAATACAATAGGTCAGCATTTTTTTTGTTGAGTAAATGTCAGAGGGAGAGAGCCAGCACATTCCACCTTGGTCCTCATTTGAATTGATCCCAAAAGGCTGTACACGCCAAACATATACTGTATATTTAAAAAAACAATGTTGTAAATCTTTTGTCAGAGATAGAATCTCCCCAGAGAATGAACTTCTGGGCGACGTTTTGAGTATATAGTTCATCCGAAACCCCAAATGGGGTGAAAACATAATACACATAAAACACACGTGCCAAACCGTCTGTTTTGGCTCGACAGCTTGAGCAGTTTTTGTCTTTTACTGTGAAAACTATACATTTTTTGTCAACTTTCTGACATATGTGTTTTGTAGCTCAGAGATTCTCAAACTGTGGTACTGTTCACTAGTGGCACACAGTACTGCACACAGTACAGTATTTTATGCTGTTCAGTCTACTAGTAATCCATAGCGTTTGTACTCGTATGGTTTCCTCATTCTTCAAGCAACGTTTATAAGTTTTACAATATAACTTAAATTATTTATATTTACGGTACTAAACTGTCACGTTTGATCGTAGTGTTTTCATGCATATTTGTATGTGCTATTGTAATGTAATCAAGCATGTTAGCAAAGATGCTAACATGTTTACAAGCTTCCATGTTAGTATTATTTTTGTATGGTTGCAGTTTCACAAATTCCTCAGTAAATTCACCAAGACGTCATCGTGGAGTTATTGAGTCTGTTTAGCTGATTGGAGAGCTAGCTTCCGCAGCTAGTGGGTCCATGGCAATGACTTCTGTTTTGTTTGATCAGCCGCTTGACCTACTCAGTGGCCTAGTGGTTAGAGTGTCCGCCCTGAGATCGGTAGGTTGTGAGTTAAAACCCCGGCCGAGTCATACCAAAGACTATAAAAAAATGGGACCCATTACCTCCCTGCTTGGCACTCAGCATCAAGGGTTGGAATTGGGGGTTAAATCACCAAAATGATTCCCGGGCGCGGCTACCGCTGCTGCCCACTGCTCCCCTCACCTCCCAGGGGGTGATCAAGGGTGATGGGTCAAATGCAGAGAATAATCTCGCCACACCTAGTGTGTGTGTGACAATCATTGGTACTTTAACTTTAACTTTAACTTTAACTTTACTGCCGTGTGGCAGGCACCGTTTGGAAAACAATTAAGATATGTAAATAAACATTATATTTCTGTGTAAATAACTCATTTTACAACGTATATATCTGCGGCTAATAGTCCGCTGCGGTTAATGTATGCAAAACTTATTTTTTTCTTTTCAAATTTGGTGGGTGTGGCTTCTATACCGCCATGGGGGTGAGGATTAGTATCTTAGAAGCTGCTTTGCACTGTAGATAGACGACACATTCTTTGCAACTTGCGCTCAAATTCCAGCCGGTGTTCTGGCACGACACACACCCTCCTGGAATTCATGCAACTCCTGCACGTGTGTTATAAGAATACAGAAATATAATGGTGTCTCTCTTTTTTGTGTGAGTACAATATTTAGCAACGTAAACACTTAGACACAGCTGATTGCTGATAAGCTACAAAAGAAAAAAGGCAAATATCGGCTCTAGAGTTAACCTTTTTTGCCAATTAACTTACCTGTTGTATTGTTGATCAATAATTCAAATGTCAAAACATAACATAATATGATTGGTGCTTAGTTTAATCACTCTGTGGGAACAAAAAATTAACTAATTTAGCCTACTACAGAGCTGAAGGGAGCTTAGCAGGTTTGAAAAAGATTGTTTTCTCTATTTTTCTCCATGTGCTCCACCCCTTAAATCAGTGGTGTCAAACTCAAGGCCCGGGGGCCAGATATGGCCCGCGACATAATTGTATCTGGCCCACAAACACCTGGAAATTATATGTGTCAATAAAGTACTTAATATTTTCTCACTAAATGAAATTGATTTTTTTCATTTTGACAGAAAAAATATATGTACTGCTTGAAATTGCATACCTTTTAAACTTTAATAGTATCCAATATTGCAACAAATATTACAGTATATTATCATACTTTCCAAACATGTTTTTGTCTAAATAAAAATACTTAACTTAACAGCAAACTCCCCATCAAATTAATTAAAATGACAATACATTTTACGGTGTTCTTTACAGCACATTACTGTAAATTGAAAAAAAAATATGTTTTTGCATTAAAATTCTGTTGACTGAGCTGCCAGTTTTTGTCTGTAAAATCTACGGTTGTTGTTTTCAACGGTGTATTACTGTAAATAGAAAGACGGTACATTTGTTTTTACGGTAGAAAAACTGGCAGCTAAGTTGCCAGAATAAAAAAATAACTGTTTTTCCATTAACAATATAGTGTTGTAATTTAACACAAAAATTCTGGCAACTAAGCTGCCAGCTTTTTCCATAAACCCCCTCCCAAAAAACAGTAGTACTGTTTTTCAATTTACTGTAAAATGTTGTAAAAAAAAAACAAAACAAAAAAAACACTATATTTTACAGTAAAATGTTGTAAATGTAAAGTTTTTACTGTAAAATGGACAGTCTACATAAAACAATTTGTATAATTAATAATGAAATCCAGAGGCAAATTCTTACATTATTCACTGTTACAAGCAGTCCTCAGATGGCCCTCAATGAAAACCAGTTTGACATCCCTGCCTTAAATGTTCTGGCTGGCCTGCCTCTGATCTATGATAACCATTGGTCTTACTTGGACTCTACACTTACATTATTACAAAAGCATCACAAATAGGGTGAACAAATGTATCTGCGACATAGATTGTATTAGGGTTGTACAGTATACCGGTATTAGTATAGTACAGCGATACTAATTAATCATTTTCGGTACTATACCGCCTCTGAAAAGTACCGGTCCACCCCACAATCACGGAGTACTTACAAGCAGACAGTGTGTAGACAGAAAAGGAAGAACGGACGCATTTTGGCTTAAAAACTAACGATAAAGGTGAAGTTATAACACTGAAACGCCCCCAGGAAGAAGTGCTTTAAGACATGGCTAGCTAGCTAGCGGCTAAAGTCTAGCCGCTGTCGGCAGTGTTTTAGCTACTTCTAAATCACTAATCCTCGCCTCCATGGCGACAAATAAAGTAAGTTTCTTACAAGTATCATCCCTGCAGGACGACGAATAGCTAAACATGCTTCACTACACACCGTAGCTCACCGGCGTCACAATGTAAACAAACGCCCTAGGTGGATCTACACCTAACATCCACTGTATTGATACCAAGTATAGGAGCGTATCTAGTCGATACTACTATGATTGCGTCAATATTTTTTGGTATCACAACATCTTCTTTCATTTTTTTTAAATGTATATTATGTTTATAAACTCAGGAAATATGTCCGCCAGACACATGAGGACTTTGAATATGACCAATGTATGTAAGTACTTGGTATCGGATTGATACCAAAATGTGCGGTATCATCCAAAACTAATGTAAAGCATCCAAACAACAGAAGAATAAGTGATTTTTACATTTTAACAGAAGTGTTTATACAACATGTTAAAAGGGAAAGTAAGCAGATATTAACAGTAAATGAACAAGTAGATTAATAATACATTTTTACAGCTTGTCCTTTAATATGTTGACAAAATAATAGAATGATAAATGACACAATATGTTACTGCATATGTCAGCAGACTAAATTAGGAGCCTTTGTTTGCTTACTTACTACCAAAGGACAAGTTGTCTTGTATGTTCACTATTTTATTTAAGGACAAACTTGTAATAAGGAACATATGTTTAATGTATCCTAAGATTTGTTGTTAAAATAAAGCCGATGATGCAATTTTTTGTGGTCCCGTTTATTTAGAAAAGTACCGCAAAAGTATCTAAATCATTTTGGCACCGGTATTTTCAGAGGCGGTATAGTACCGAATATTATTCATTAGTTTCGCGGCACTATACTAATACCGGTATACCATACAACCCTACTTGCAGTATTACAAAAGCCTCACAAATAGGGTGAACAAATGTATCTGCGACATAGATTGTATTAATTTATGTATTTAATTTCATGGGCAGCACGGTGGAACACAGGGGTTAGTGCATGTGCCTCACAATACGAAGGTCCTGAGTAGTCCTGAGCAATGTTCCCTATAATTGTTCATGTGTGTGAGCAAACACAACTCCCTGAGCATTTAGTGGAGCACATGTGAGCAACATCACACGTGGCAATACCAGCAGCACACCTGTCTCAAACCAATCTTTTATAATAACACTCAAATGAGAGGAGTCATTTTCTTGAGATTATTTTGTAATATTACTGATTTGGCCCACTTGTACGTAATGAAAATGAAATAAATTTTGTTTTTCATAAGCTATGGATTGGTATTGTACAATATGTCTGGGTGGGGGTCCTGCTTTGGAAATCATTTGTACCCCTTTCAGAGATCACATTTAGTTCCCCTTAAACATCCTCATGTTGCACAATGAAATGTAAGCATAAGATGGAGTGTGCATTCCTGTAACTTTCTCTAGTAACAGCATTCCATGATTAATATCAATAAATTAACATTAATAATAAATGACAGTAGAATAAGCACACGTATGACTGAAGAGTCATAGTGTAACTTTGTGTGGTGTTTGAGTTGTCCGACTTTTTGTGTGGCCATAAACGCACCAGTGGCTTAGTGGTATGCGTGTTGATGACAGATGACAAGTTGGTTTTGGCCTGGTTTGTACGGCAGAAAATTACTAGTATTTCGAGATAGAAGTTTTTTATTCATGTTTTTGGTGTGGTTATGGCCGAATATATACAATTTTGCTCAATAAAGTGATCGATATAATTCCTGTCCTCAAAGCATCTCGATAGACGTTACAATAATTGAACGGTGTTCAATTGAACGGTGTTGACGAACACCGTTAGGGCCGCTTGTTGTCACTGTCACTCAGGGTTGCATTGCAAAATTACACAGGATAAATGTGTTTATTTTGTTTAGAATTCAGATGAGATTTGATTTGGTGCGCGGCATATATTTGCTGTGCGCAGAGGACGCTTGAGCAGTGCGCAATTGCGCAGGCGCGCACCTTAGAGGGAACGTTGGTCCTGGGTTCAATCCCGGGCTCAGGATCTTTCTGTGTGGAGTTTGTATGTTCTCCCCGTGACTGCGTGGGTTCCCTCCGGGTATTTCGGCTTCCTCCCACCTCCAAAGACATGCACCTGGGGATAGGTTGATTGGCAACACTAAATTGGCCGTAGTGTGTGAATGTGAGTGTGAATGTTGAATGTTGACCCCAAAAAGGGACAAGCAGTAGAAAATGGATGGATGGATGGATTTAATTTCATCATGTTCTTTAATGAATCGCAAGGTGAGACAGATTGTCGTAAAATTGTTGTTTGACTGTTTCATTATGCTGATTTAAAGCATTCCTCAACAAAAGATAGAATCTGCTGCCACTTAAATTAAGTCATAGCAGAATAATGATTGTGTATCTTATTAGCTAATAAATCACTGTTGCCGGGAAACATATGGAAGGGGTGTGCCTGTGTGAGTTTACGACACTCAAAAACACGATGGATTAGAACAAGATGGGAACAAGTGATTACAGTCTTCTGATGCGTTTAAACTCCGTAACCTCAATTCATGAGAAAGGTTTGCGCTTGTGAGACCAGCATGGAAGCTCACCTTCAGGCCGACGTTGGTGTTGTGCATGTCCACGCGAGCGCGGAGGTCCTTGTTGGAGCGTTTGCCCAGGAAGTCCTTGACAAACTTGTTGGCGTATTTGAGGTTATCCCCGCAGCCGCCCCACTGCCACGCTTTGCGGTTCTCCAGGTCGGGGGCCTCGTCGCACGTGCAGCGCTCCATGCGCCCCGCGCTGCAAGCTTTGGCCATGGCGTGGGTCAGACCCGCCGAGGAGATGGCGTACAAGAAAGACGTCTCTTTGAATCCTGGGAGTTAAAACAGTTTTGTAGATTAAGGATATAGAATGGACTGAATGAATGTTTCTAGCTTTTAGGGGCAGTTCTTTTCCAAACTACGGTGGATTCCTAAAATTAGTCGTGGATTTTTTTTTAAATGTTTTAATGTAAAATGATGTCAGCTTGTGTGTATTGATAATCAAGAAATACCGTATTTCCCGCACTATAAGGCGCACCTAAAAACCTCAAATTTTCCCAAAAGCTGACAGTGCGCCTTATAATCCAGTGCGCCTTATATATGGACCAATATTGAGCCACAACAAACCTAAACTTCATTTTCATAAAGTTTAGGTCTCGCAACTACGGTAAGCAGCCGCCAACTTCTTTTTCCCCCGTAGAAGAAGCGCTTCTTCTTCTACGGTAAGCAGCCGCCAACTTCATTTTCCCCCGTAGAAGAAGAAGTTCTTCTTCTATGGTAAGCAGCCGCCAACTTCATTTTCCCCCGTAGAAGAAGAAGCGCTTCTAACCCAAAAATGGCTCCTATTTAGAGACACGCTTACGACGCAGAGTTTAAACTTAAGATGATCAGTCACGCAGTAGAACACGGGAATAGAGCAGCAGCGAGAGAATTTAACATAAACAAATTAATGGTGTTTAATTCGGACACTGAAAAAGAAGAATTCAAGGGATTTGTGGATGAGGAATAACTTCATAAAGTGAGCTTTACATGTTTATTTTGTGTGTTGTGTTGTGTGACATTAACGTTTGAGCAACGTTGAGTTATTGATATTGTTATTGCTCTGCACTATTTCGAGTGTTACTATATTGTGATTGCACTAACGTTTGATTTACCGTAACAGTGGCTGTAACTGTTTTTTACGTGTTTATTGAATCAGGGAAAAGTTCCCCTCCATTATGTGATATAAATGTTGCACTACATGTTATACTTTGCTGTTGTTAAAAGATAAACAAAACACCACGTCACTGAATTTACCTTGGGGAAAATAATAAAACAGCTGTTTATTCATTTTGGGAGTGAACAGAGTTGTCAGAACGCTGGTTTGTAATCTATTAATAAAGTTTGACTGACCTATCTGACTGTTTTGTTGACATTCCCTTTAGCGCAGCTCCATCAAATGGATGCATAGGTGCGCCTTATAATCCGGTGCGCCTTATATATGAACAACGTTTTGAAATATGCCATTCATTGAAGGTGCGCCTTATAATCCAGTGCGCCTTATAGTGCGGAAAATACGGTAAGGTCTTTTTGTTTCGGGTCTGTTGTGTTCGTTAACATTAGAGTAGTTTATGTTCAGTATATGTTGATATTACAGTTATATTGTGTGAATGCTGAAGAGCAAAACAACTCATCTATTTATTGGTATTACTATTGTTCAGTGTGATTAGTCATATAACTTGGTATGAGACAGCTGTTAACGGTTAGCATGATAGCAAGCTAACTTAAGCATGCTAACTATTTAATCAAATTTTACACTTTTTTTCTCTATTTCCGCAGCCATACACCTTGCAGCCGTGTTACTCGAAATGTGAGACATGCTAACTGTTTGCACGCCGTCATTAGCACACATGTAAAAGTTAGCATTTTAATGTAAGCATGCTAACGTTTTAGGCTAGCTCTGTAGCTCTTTTTGTACAGTTATACCTTAAACTCACGGATTCTGACACTCGGCACCATTTTCAAAGTATGGCGGCTTCCGGCGACCCCCGGCCAGAGGTCCAGGGCACAGATAACATGCCCATCAAAATTTCCGCAGGAATTTTCTAGTTTTTATTACTATTGTTCAGTGTGATTTCTTCTGTCCGCATTCTTCTTCCACAGTTTACATCCGATCGAAACTCCAACATTTTTCAGCCTATATCAACCGTTCCACCATCAATATATTCCACTTGGTCAGGACAGGCTATTTATTTTTTATACCGGAAAAAAAATCCCAGATTTCCCGCTTTTCCGAAACACTTTTTCTCCACTAAAAAATTTTACTACTTCAACATTTTTCAAACAAGTCAAAAAAAAAATTCAACACAGATCCATTTAGCTGATTTAGGGCAATTGGGCAATTTTCCATATTGCCTAAAATTCCCGGTTTTCCCAATTTCAATTGTTGCAAAGTCAAAAAGTTCCTTGTTAATATTAGCTAACGCTAGCATGTAAACATTAGATTGCTAACTTTTATAACAAATTTTGCAGGTCTTCACCTCAGAGTCACACAATTTGGTGCTTGACACATGCTAACTGTTAACATGCTAGCATGCTAACATTTGCACGCTAACTCTTTTGTTCATTTTACAAGCCTCCAACTCAGTCATATAACTTGGTACTTGACACATGTTAACTGTTGGCATGCTAACGTCAATTCAGCTTCAGATTTTCAGCATTCACATGCAATTTCTCCCTAAATTGTATATTTTAGTTTTTAATTATGTTTGAATATTTCTTTTTTTTTGTCTTGAGCTGGAAGAGTCTTGGAAATGTGCCCTCTGCTGTTAATTTTGACCCCAAATAATCCTTAAAAAAAAGACTACACTTGCAGGTTTAATTGCTCAGAATAGCATTAAACTAATAGTTAATAATGTCATGTTTTTGGTTTTTGGATTAGCATCATACAAAACACATCACACAGCTATTTCCCTTTTCATTTTGCATGTACAGCAATACATTTCCAGAAACATGGTGGACATCCAGCTGTGAAAACGTTATATTTTGCCAAGAAAATGTTACAATCTGACATTATGACAAAGCTGTGAGGGTGTAATCCCAAAATGTCATATTTTTTTACTAATTACATTACCTTTTGTGCAGAATCCTGCAAAATTCTCACGAGGACAGTCTCTACTAACTAAAACATGGCCTTGAAGGAACCCTTTCCGTACCTCTCTTGAGTATGTTGGCTCGGTGGCGCCCTTCCAAGGTGCAGTTCCACCTCTCGAAGCGGAATTGGTATTGGCATTCTAGGGCGCTCATGGTGATGGCCTCTCGCAGGGTCTCGGCCACGCCCGGGTCACGTCTGCACATCCTGCGCTGCTTCTTTTCCAGTTTGAGCCGGTCGCACAGCTTGTAGTGGGCCCGGCCCACGTTCTCATCCGGTAGAGAGTTCAGTGGCAGGATAGACAGCGGCTCATTACCTGTCAGCCTAAAGAAACAACAAAGCACGGATATGATTTAGAGCAGGCCTAGTCTCTGTTAGTGGCACTTTTATATGCAAGAAATGATAGGTGGGCAACAGACCAGGGATACTGAAATACAGTCTTACTGCGTATTTTATTTCCAACAACACAAATCATTCAAGATTCAATATAAAAGTTCACTACCGAACTAAAATTTTAACCATCTCACATATGCAGCTTCGTAAATCAACCGAATTGCTTGGATTAGTTTCCCCCTCTTGTTGCTAGGCAGAATTCCTGGGAGACAATCATTCGCGCATCATTCAATAATATTATGCAATATGTTTTTTTTATTGTTACTCTAGCATTTATATATTTATCCTAATGTTTTTGATGTTGTTTGGATTTTGTTTACACTCTCCACTTAATAATTTTCTATTTACAGTATTATAAAAAAAAACTTTTATCTTGTTTTATCCTTATTATTAATTTTTGTTATAGTTTTCCTTAACACAGCATAAACTATATAATATGTAGTTTTTTAAACTCCCAATTGCTTAATGATGTTTTATTTCCCCCAACACGTTCTTTTCTTTCCAAAAAGGGAGTGAACAAAGCTGAATTGTCAAAACGTAAACAGACAAAATATTGAATGATTATTAATAGATGCAGGAGGAGAAGTACAATTAAACAAACTGTGCTTCTACCTCCTATTTTGCAGACATGTTGAATTGTGCAAACGTAACCACGTGATGTAATTTAAGTCTGAAACAAACAAACATTACGATACAATGTCGATTAGAATGTGGAAAGACTATTGTTACTATAACAATCTACAAGGTTAATATAGTTGGCTTCTCTTTCTTTCCCTCCATTTATCTGCTTTCCTTTGTATTTGAAGTTATCATTATGTATATGTATTATTGCATTTGGCCCTGCGATAAGGTGTCCAGGGTGTACCCCGCCTTCCGCCCGATTGTAGCTGAGATAGGCTCTAGTGCCCCCCGCGACCCCAAAGGGAATAAGCGGTAGAAAATGGATGGATGGATTATTGCATTTGAACAATTGTATTGTTGATAATATAGGTAATTATTGTTATTATTCATTATCAATAGTGCTATTTCTATTGGTATTTGTATTGCTCCATTTGTAGTGTAATAATGTTCATTGTCATTTCTGTATTATTATTCATTTCACTAACTGCTTCTTTGCGATCACTTTTACCATAATATTTGTACATATCGTATTTGCTGATGTTGTTCTGTTGTTGTTGTTGTTGTTATTGTTGTGTTTGCTGTTGTTGTTGTTTCTCTGTTTTATCCTCCTCTTGTCCCCGCAATTCCCCCCTCTGTCTTCATTTTTTCTCTTTCTATCCCCTCCTGCTGCGGCCCGGCTGCGCCAAATAATAATATAAATCCATTTATTAAAGTCAAATACAAATAAGAGAAGTATCCCACACTTCATTCATACACATTCATTACGTTCTGTATTAAGTATAAAAGACAGAAACATGGTGGGGTACTGCCCTTCCAGTCTCAATGCTGCCGGTTCCTGCACTACCAGCACCATGTCCATATGGAGTCTACTGACAGATATAAGTTACAACTGTACGATGCTAAGTGTTAGAAATGGCAACAGCGGAGGATGCATGTGCATGTACGAGCTAGTCTGCCCCACAACAAGAGGATAGAGGGAAATGGAGCTTATTGACTACAATGGCAGACTCGTGCAAAGATATATATTTGCCATATATGGAGATATCCGCTGACATCACCAATGGAAAAACAAGTTGGGCAAATTCCAAATGTGGGAAGGCAAGATTGTTTTATAAATATATCCGCAATGCCTTCATGGTTTGATTTCAAATTTTTGGGACTTATGCAGATTCCAAATATACAAAAACAGGTATTAATAGGTTAGAGAAGTTAGTTTTGCAGAACAGGTCCCCTTTAAAGGGCAACTGCACTTTTTTTTATATTGCCTGTCATTCACAATCCTTATGTAAGACAAGCACACATATATTGTTTTTCTTTTATGCAGCTAACTGCAGAGCCAATGGGAGTCGCTATATTTCACTTATAAAGCGCTGTACAAAACACCCAAACACCTCCATTAATGTTTTATATACTGTAAATACTGTAAGTACACACATATATATATATATATATATATACACAAAATAACGTTCACATTTATAATAACGTGTTATATTTACATAGTTTGCCCATTTTAAGCATAAGGCGATATATTATTTCACAGACGCATGACAAAGTTTGCTATTTCCCTCAACAATAAGAAACACCACTAATCATGGCAGACATCATGAGAACCAACAACGACTACTTTTGGACAAAGGATGATCCAGAACCTTATATTTCTGAGCCTGAACATAAGGAGGATGATCTACACGTTTTAGAAACTGTGTGCTATACAGATCCTGCTTTAGTGAAACACTATGTCTCATGCAGCAGTTTTGCTCAGCGCTGAATAAGAATTACAAAGTATGAAAATGATAAAACAATCACGTACTGTACAATATCTGCTCTCACTGGGATGCCAACTGATGGGCTATCCGTATCTTTCTGTTTAGATGAAGAATTAATCATAAAAGGTGGCTGCAAACAAGCGGGTTTTTTTTTCGTGTTTTCCTTGCAATCTCCAGGTCTAAGTTGAATGTCAAAGTTGACCAACTTGTCCGTTTATGGCCAAACCTTCTACTTTAAAATGTTGAAGCATGATTTATAATCAAGAATGCAAGTTTTTTGGGAATTTTGCCTATCGTTCACAATCATTTTGAAAGACATAACGACGGATGGATTTTTTTTAATGCATTCCAACTTGTAAATAAACGTAAATAAAAGTCGTAGCCAATGGGAGCTCCACTATTTTGCCCATAAAATCCGATAAATAACCGTTGAAAAACTACCAACAACACTCCATTTACAGTTTGTGATTTAAATATTAACCAAGTATTTCTGATATTGTTATTATAAGCCCTAACTCAGACAAACTATTTACAGAGGCGCCATGATCACAGCCTTGTATCATTGAGTGGTCTGCTGCTTCCTTGCTCCCTGTAAGTTTATTGTAGATCATAAAATCTTGCATCTCACCTGGACAGAAGAGGTCTGAGTAGATGTTTCGACAAGTTGGTACACTTTGACAGCCATTTAGGCCCCGAAACTGGTGAGGACGACACGGAAAATGCAGTTCCCCGTTAATTTTGACCAACTCAGAGGCGATGCAGCAGCTCACCGGCTCAGTATATCAATACAGCAGCATAAGCTAGTTACCTCCATGTGATCACGACGCCGCTAAAAATAGTTTGTCTACGTTAGCGCTTACAATAACAATATGTTTATGGTTATTGTTTATTTTGAACATGCATACAACTACAATATGATCATCACAAATTTCCAGTTTCCCATTACAGCATGTCTTATTTAATCCTACCCCTTTTTGTATCATAGCAGATTTTAACAAATGTTGTTTGTACTCAGTGTGTAACACAACAGTGAATGAATAAATAAATGAGTAAATAAATAGATAGAAACATTAGTAAGTAAATAATTATCAAATGCTAGAAAATGGATGGATGGATAAATAAACGATAAAGTTCTCATAAATATATAATTATGGAAAATGTTGATTCAAATAATGGTATGAATAGGATTATATCATATTTCAATGAGGTTCAAGATGTTCATCAATATTCTTCTTCTTTGTACTTTGTAAACACTTTGAGTTTGAACACTTCCTAAACTGGATCATATTAGTACATTGTTTGACTACTTTGCCTAATCAATTCCATAATTCAATTCAACATACTGATATACTACAGGTCTTAAGTGTTCTACATGCATCCAGATTTTTTTAATTACATTTTCCTCTAAGGTTATATTTATCTTCTTTTGTTGAGAAGAATTGTTGTAATTTTTTAGTTAGCAGGATTGCTTTGTACATAATTTTAGCTGTTTGCAAATCATCACATTTTAATATTTTTGATTCAATGAATGAATGCATGTTCTCTATATCTAATATTTTGTATTATTCTAACTGACCTCTTTTTTAACATGGTTAGTGAATAAAGTGTGCTTTTGTTATTATTTCCCCATATTCATAATGATAATATTTGGTTAATTTTCAGGTCACGACATGTAAATTGTTGATAGTTTTTGTATGTTTTAGAGGGATTTATGGGCACATTAGCGTACTCCCATTATCTTCTTTGCTAGACGCCTCTTACTTGCCGTATTTTACAAATTAAAATGCATCAAAAAAATAAAAACTTATGTTCTTGTCTTACATAAGGATTGTGAATGATAGGCAAAATTCCAAAAGAAGTACAGTTCCCCTTTTAAGACTTTTGACCTAGTGGTACTGTCCATCCATCCATTATATTTAATAATGTTCAATATTAAACATGCTTTATGTCACTGGCTCAAGATGACACTTTTTCAAGCCGAATAATATAAGAACACCACCAACATATGTTACCAATAGTGTTTTAAAAGAACAAATTTAACACATACATGTTTAAATGTGTCACAATGAGAAGTTAAACTTTGTAAACGTTGCTGTTCGGGCCAAATGAAATGATTGGCTTTCATAGCTGTTAATCAAGGCTGTAACACCCACAGGAAAGATATTCGCAAACAAAAGGATTAAAAAACAGATGCAATGTGCTGCTATTAAACAGGTGAGCGAGACCATAAATCACTTCAAATATTGCAAATTGAGCACGGGTGTGGCGTATCTTGGATGTTTCGAATCAGGAAGACAGCAGCTCATAATGATCATGGCAGCTTTAAGAATTTAACAGAATGAAAACAGTGTGTTGGCGTCAGTATTCCGTCAGTAGGGGGCGCCCATCCGACACACTGACCAGAGCCGTGTATAAAGAGAGTATGGCCGACTAAACAACAGGCGCCATGATTGCTACCAAGTTTAGTTTTTCTGATAAAATAAACAAAAAATAATATGTCGATATATAGTTCTAAACATACTTCAGCTCATAAACGTACAAAAAAACATGCTTTTTTTCCCGTGAAAGTACGATTTTGCTCTGCTGCTACATTCCTGCAGCGTTTCGTGACCAGCAGGCACTCTAAAACACACCCGCAAAAAAAGTTAAAAATAAAAAAAAGAACGACTAAAAAAAATTACTTATTACCCTCATTTTGCCAAAATCTTCATTAGCTTTGGGCCAACAATCATGGAGAAAATGTGACTTTTGTGTGAAGTATGTCAACTGTGGTGTCTGCCTCCAATCTATTTGTAATCACTCATTATGTTTTGTTCTAACTGATCTTTCTTTTCTGTAACATGCTAAGTGAATAACTGTATTTTTGCAGTTATTTCCCCATATTTCTGCACAATAACTCAGATATGTTAACACTGGTGCTCAGTAGAGAACATTTTTGGTCCGGAACATATTTTGCTTTATTCATTATTGGCATATTTCTTGCCACTTTATGTTATATATTTTTTTAGATTTCCAGTTCATTTTGTCATCTAATATTACATCCAAATCATGACTCTAGAAAGAGGTTCCGCAGCCTCCGTAGCAGAACCTCCAGGTTCTGTAACAGCTTCTTCCCTCAGGCCGTAAGACTCTTGAACGCATCATAATAATCCCCTCATTCCCCCCAAAAATGGATTAACTCGCTGGAATATAAAGACAATATAACATGCATCCATAAACGTGGATGCATATGCAAAAGTGCAATATATTTATCTGTACAGTAATCTATTTATTTATATCTGCACTTTATTGATTTTTTATCCTGCACTACCATGAGCTAATGCAACAACATTTCATTCTTATCTGTACTGTAAAGTTCAAATTTGAATGACAATAGAAAGGAAGTCTAAGTCTAAGTCTAAGTCTAAAATTACTCTTACTCTTCTAATGTCTGTCTATTTTTGTTTGACTTTCTCTTTTATTGTTACCGAATTAAATTATTCTGGTTTTACACACTAAAAATGTTGGGTTAAAAAAATAACCCAATTTTAACCCAACTGCTGGTTCAGAAAAGGACAAACCCCTTATTTGAGTTACTTTAACTCAACATTTTGGGTTAATTTTGTCAACCCAACATTTGCGTTGAATTATTTAACCAAAAAGTTGAGTTATGATAACTTAATGTTGGGTTATTCCCAACCAAACTATTGGGTTGAATTATTCAACCCAAAAGTTGAGTTATGCTAACTCAATGTTGGTTGTTTGAAAATAATGTTAATGAGAATACTCCATAATAAAATTCCCTTCAAGAAAAAAGTAACTTTTTAATTTTAAAAAAAGCCTTTTACCCAAAAATACGTTACTCGATGAAAAACAACCCAAAAATTGTTCATAATTTGGAAAACCCAGAAATGTTGTTAAAATGATACCCTTATAACCCAAAAAATGGATTGCTCTTCATAAAAATAACTCCAAAATGATAACCCAACTCATAAATTGGGATATCAAAATAACCCAGCATTTTTTAGTGTGTACTGAGATTCAAAGATAGTCTGATTTTGTCAAACCATCTCTTTAATTTGTTCATTTCTTCTGTTATTAATGGTATGATCTTCTGTATTTTCTCTTGAACAAAACGCAGACATTGTGTCGCGTGTTTACCTCGCACAAGACGCTGCAATCAGTGGCTCTTAAGTGTTGATGGCGAACCTTCACTTCCCATACTTGTCTTCTTTCCGGATTGTTGGGAAGGCGATGTAAAAGCTTTCCACAATTCTTGCGGGTGGAGCAGCCCTGTGCTGCACAACAGGGCATTTCTATGTATCGAAAAAACTAACAAGGAAGCACCGCAAATACATCAGATCAACTTAAAGTTGGCAGCAGTCATGGTTCCCCTATAGCAGACCTGGGCAAATTAAGGCCCGGGGGCCGCATGCAGCCCGTTAAACTTTTCAATCTTACCCGCCAGACATTCCCAAATATATTTTTTAGATCTTTAAGATGGAAACTGTAGCTGCCATTATGATGTGCAATGATGTTTTTAAATGACCGTAAGTCTTGAACTATACAAAGTATTTCAATGGTTGGAATCTGCGCTTTTGCATGATGTACTAGTTACTATGGTAATATAAGTCACAGCAGCTCAGACGAGGCACCAAGCAGTGTGGGTGGGGAGCGTTTCCACAGAATGTTTCCAGGGCGGCCAGCCTGAAATGCAGGTGTCTGGGACAGACGTGGAAGGAGATTTTTACAACAAAGTTCTAAAGCTTAGTGATGTATCAGATTTTAGGTGGGTTTTTTTTTACCCTTTGCGTTCATATTTCGCTGTGTTTGTTGCATTTTTGTTGCGTTTCGCTTGATTTTAAAATATGTCGATCGAGAGGGGGTGTGTTGTTCATATGTTGTCAATATTCAGTGTTTTATGGTTCATAGTTAATATTGTAAATCTCACATTCTTTATTTTCATGTACATTCTGGGTGTCTCATTCAGTTAAAAAACGTTTTTAGCATTCAATCAGACATTATTGTGAGGTTTTGTATTAGTATTTCTAAAAATAGATATACCGGCCCCCAAACACATTTTTTTCTCTAAATTTGGCCCCCGGGTCAAAAAATTGCCCAGGCTTGCCCTGTTGTCACATGAGTGCCTTTTGACCAATCATTGAGGAGATCGCCTGAAACCGTGTTGGCCGCACTCTCTTTATACGCGACTCTGACACTGACCTGTTGAGCAAATCGAACTACAGCTGTGTTGTGTAGACCATACCGCAGGATTTACACTCTCATTATAGATATCCCTATACAAACACAGAGTATTTACGGTACTTGAGTTTTTAACGCCGCTTAGCTCACAGCTGCATGGTGAACATGTGGTTGGACTCACACTCGTCTCTCCTCAGTTTATTTAAGGGAAGCGTATACAAAAACAAACAAGCCAGGCCCCTGCCACAGAACTGGCAGGGCCCCCCCCGAAGAGCAGCGTTCTGAGGCTGTGCGATGCCGGGAGTGCGGAGCTACTTGCGTAAACACACACAGGGGACATGACAGTCAGCCTGTGACCACTTTGGTCACGATGACTGACAGGCTTGGCACCCGAGCTGCTTATTATGTGTAATCTCTGGCATCCTTTTGCACCCTTAGAGTGAAACCAAAAAATAAACTGATTCGGAGGAGTCACAAAAGGCACACGTTTTTATGGAAACACAAGTTTTATGATCCGCATTGTTCAGTGGAACAAGCTGTTCCATTGGCTGTTCCCATCTGTTTGTATTTACAGATGTTCCCCATTTAAAATAACGGATACAGAAATAACCTGTTCATGTGTCAAATTGTCACAGAGCCTTTGCAAACTAGATGAAGCAATTTCTGTAGAAATTGCGTGTGAACGCTCCAATGCTAAAGATGAACTGAAATGATGGTGAAATATTGAACGCATGTTGAAATAAGTTGAACGAATGTAGAAATGGTTTGGATGTTGAAGAGCAGGATCTGTACTGAAATCCAGAATGAATCGTGAAATGTTAAATGTGTGTTAGAATAGTTTAAATTAACCAAATATATATGAATCTTAGGTAGGGTTGTACGGTATACCGGTATTGGTATAGTAACGCGATACTAATGAATCATATTCGGTACTATACCGCCTCTAAAAAGTAACGGTTCCCCAACCCCCGCCCCCTGTCGTCCTCACGTCGTGTCATTGCTGGTTTTACTAGCATAGGAGCATGTTCAGCAGCGCACAATCATGGAGTACTTACAAGCAGACACAATGTGTAGACCGAAAAGGGATAATTGACAAATTTCGGCTTAAAAACTAACGATAAAGGTGAAGTTATAACACTGAAACGCCCTCAGGAAGAGGTGCTTTAAGACATGGCTAGCTAGCTAGCGGCTAAAGTCTAGCCGCTGTCGGCAGTGTTTTAGCTACTTCTAAATCACTAATCTTCGCCTCCATGGCGACAAATAAAGTAAGTTTCTTACAAGTATCATCCCTGCAGGATGAGGAATAGCTAAACATGCTTCACTACACACCGTAGCTCACCGGCGTCACAATGTAAACAAACACCATTGGTGGATCTACACCTAACATCCACTGTATTGATACCAAGTATAGGAGCGTATCTAGTCAATACTACTATGATTGCGTCGATATTTTTTGGCATCGCTACATCTTCTTTAATTTAAAAAATATATATATTCTGTTTATAAACTCAGGAAATATGTCCCTGGACACATGAGGACTTTGAATATGACTAATGTATGATCCTTTAACTACTTGGTATCAGATTGATACCTACATTTGTGGTATTATCCAAAACTAATGTAAAGCATCCAAACAACAGAAGAATAAATGATTATTACATTTTAACAGAAGTGTAGATAGAACATGTTGAAACAGAAAGTAAGCAGATATTAACAGTAAATGAACAAGTAGATTAATAATTAATTTTCTACCACTTGACCATAATTTTGACAATATAATAGAATGAGAAAATGACACAATATGTTACTGCATATGTCAGCAGACTAATTAGGAGCCTTTGTTTGCTTACTACTACTAAAAGACAAGTTGCCTTGTATGTTCACTATTTTATTTAAGAAACATATGTTTATTGTACCGTAAGATTTTTGGTAAAATAAAGCCAATAATGCCATTTTTTGTGGTCCCCTTTATTTTGAAAACTATCGAAAACTACTGAAAAGTATCGAAATACATTTTGGTACCGTACCGGTACCAAAATATTGGTATCAGGACAACACTACTCTTAGGTGTATATCTGTTAAATTAGATTAAAAAGTTAGCTTAGCATTCAAGCAAAACGGCATATTAGCAAGATAGCATATCACTAAATATTTGACTCTTCGGTGTATATGTGCAAAATTAGCTAAAAATGTTAGTACGCTAACATTAGCATGCTGACACGATAAAGGAGCCTTATTATGCAAAACCAACTTCTCTCACCTATTGGTACCTGTGTATGTGTATTTGGGATCTGCATAAGTCCAGAAAATTTTAAATGAAACCGTGGAAAGATTGCAGAGATATTTATAAAATAATCTTGCCTTCCTTCCTATTTCCGCCAAACTGTCCATTTGGAATTTGCCTCTTTTGTGACGTTGTCAGCGGATTATCCATACATGGTAGAAATGTACCCAACCATTCTTCCGCCAGTCAACCATTTTTAATTTATGTAGGTTCAACCACAGTATTTTCACAATGAAATATTAATTTGTTATATATTTGTTTCCAAAAAGTTTTTTTTTCTATGCTATCATGCTTTTCTATGCTGCTGCCTCTTGAAACCTTGCTTGTAGGCTTGTTATGGTTATGTTACCTCTAAACCAAACAACATTGACGCTCTTTCACCCTTTTTTTTCTCTTTTTTGCCAAATAAGAATCGATAAGAGAACCGTTAAGAAACCGAATCGTTAAGCAGAATCGTAAGTGGAATTGGAACCAGAAAAATCGTATCAATTCCCATCCGTAATTATAATCCGTTATCACGTTCACGATGTAGATCGTAGCATAGCTTACTGTATAAGTATTGATATGACATAGAATAGAAAAGCATTTCATGGTCAATATAGACATGTATATGTCTAGGATTTAGCATTGGAAAGATAACAACTCAAAACTCATTTGCCCCTTTCAAAACGAACAGATTTAGAGACAGTCCAAAAGTCGCTTAAAGATAGGTCTTTAAAGCAAAAATATATGCAAACTTTTGACCAAAGAACCATCATTACATGTTATGTAGACTAAAATGAGGTGTTTTAAAAATAGAAATAAAAAAATCACAAATATGACCCTTTTAATAGAGAAAATGCGAGTGAGATAGCTTCAAGTCACAAAATATATGACTCTTAGGTGTACATCTGCAAAATTTGTTAAGAGTTAGCATGTTCACTTTAGGACGCTAACATGCTAATTGGTAACATGCTACCAAGATAGCGTCAACTAACAAAATAAATATGGCTCTTTGCTGTATAACTGTAAAATTAGCTTAAAAAAAAAAAAAAAAAAAAAAAAGTTAGCATGCTAACTACCTAACAAAACAATTATCAACACAATGCATGAAGGCAGTTCAAAGATGTTCTATGCAAATTTAGAAGCAAATACATGTTATTCTGATAAAAATGCTGCTCTTGCCGCTAATCTCTTTGATGGCCATAGTTGTTTATAATCTTGGGGTGTTTATTTAAACCAGTGGTCCCCAAACTACGGCCCGACGTAAAAAAAAAAATAAAAAATTTTTGTTGTTGTTTTTTTTATGCTTTTTTAAAGCTATTTCAGTGGTCCCTTAACTACGGTCCGCGGGCCAGATAAGGCCCACCAGCGTCCAAAATCCGAGCCGCAGGTAGTCCCGAGTAAAAAAAAAAAAAAAATTGTTTACTTTTTTTTTTTTATTATAATTTTTTTAATATATCCTTCCCAGCCAATCCATCAATCCATTTTCTACCGCTTGTTACTCTCAGGTTGTCCTAGCTGCTCGGGCAAATCATGTTGTCGAAAAATGCATTTTCTCATTGATAGCGTGACGTCATCTTGATCACGACGCAGTGTCAGGTGATCTCCAATGAGACAGATTATATATATATATATATATATATATATATATATGTATATGTATGTATAGCCCGGCCCCTGGCCAAATTTTTTTAACCCAATGCGGCCCCGGAATATTGGGGACCCCTGATCTAAACCATGCCCCTCACTGCCACCTCTATCTCCTCAAAGGATCATCTTTGTAATCAATCACCAGCAAATATTAAGCAAAAATTCTGCTAGCTAGACACTTTGATTGATCAAAATGTTGACCATCCACTTCCAATGTCATTACCGCCTTTCAGACAAGACTAACAGCACTCGGGCAAGAGTCACCAGGTTTCTTTAACAAGAGATTTGTTTTATTAAGTCAAATAACCGACTGAAGTGTTTCCCCCGGAGTCCTCGCTTTCATGCCGACGGCCTTAATGGCTTCCATATGCAGCAGTGATATTGTCTTAAGGGTGCGTGTGCCGCATGCCTGGGAATGCAAGCAGTCCAAATCAAACGCGGTGGCGGAGGAATCAGGATCCGCTTTCAGATTGGGTCAAACGGTTTCCTTTTTACAATGCCTGTTTGCCTTTTCTTTAACTCGTCTGACAGCTATAGATTTTTGAAATGGAAACCTGGCAAGCTGTGTGTTGACGTTTGCCGCTCTCCCGGCATACTTAGGAAAAGCATGTATCAAAATAAGCAGGGGCACTTTCACCTAAAACTAAACGTTCCATATAACACATCTTTGGCGTATTTCAACAACAAACATTGTATTGTGGTCGATTATTTCTGCAGGGTAACATAACAATTCATCTTGTTGTCTGTGTATTCAATCAATCAATCAATCAATGTTTATTTGTATAGCCCTAAATCACAAGTGTCTCAAAGGGCTGCACAGGCCACAACGACATCCTCGGTACAGAGCCCATATCTTTTTACTGTATGTAAATGATACCCCTTTTGTACGAAACCAATGTCAAATGTGCCTTATCTTCATTGCCTACAAAACATATTAGACCTATTGGAAAATTATAATATATTTTTTAACAAACTGTAGCGTGTGGAAGAACCATACACAACTGTTAAGAATTCTCCGTTTTTATGTACGTTTCCAGAGACTTTTATTTTGAAGCATTTCTTGACGTTGTCACTTCTGCTTGCTTCCTGTAGGTGTCACTTCCGCTTCCTTTTTGACTTGTGTTAATGTGTGGTAACTTCTTCTTTTCTGCTACGTTCAATCGGTGCTCTAGTCCAGGGGTCCCCCAAATTCCGGTCCGCGGGAAGTCCCAAGTTTTAAAAAAGTTTTTTATTATAATTTTTTTTTAAATCTGTCCTTTCTAATCCATTTTCTACCGCTTGTTACTCTCGGTGTCTGCTAGCCGCTCAGGCAAATCATATTGTCTAAAAATGCATTTTCCCAATGATAACGTGACATCATCGCGCTTGCGCTGCAGTGTTGGGCGAGCGCGGGGCAAGTGTGCGCTCTTTCAGTCAATTAGTGCGCGAGGAATATCTATACATATATATATATATATATATATATATATATATATATATACACATATATATGTGTATATATGCATAAATATATATATATACATATATATGTATATATGCATAAATATATATATATATATATATATATATATATATATATATATATATATATATATATATATATATATATATATATATTTAATTATCATATATATATAAATATATATATGGGGTGGTATAGCTCGGTTGGTAGAGCGCCCGTGCCAGCAACTTGAGGGTTGCAGGTTCGATCCCCGCTTCCGCCATCACTGTCGTTGTGTTCTTGGGCAAGACACTTTACCCACCTGCTCCCGGTGCCCACCCACACTGGTTTAAATGTAACTTATATATTGGGTTTCACTCTGTAAAAGCGCTTTGAGTCACTAGAGAAAAGCGCTATATAAATATAATTCACTTCACTTCACATATATATATATATATATATGTACAGTATGTATATATGTATATGTATATAAATTACAGCCCGGCCACATTTTTTTTAACCCAATGCGGCCCCCGAGTCAAAAAGTTTGGGGATCCCTGCTCTGGTATTTGACAATGTGAGTATACTGATGATCGTATAAGACTCATTTAGATTATTAATATACATTACTGTGTTTGTGTAATGTTTTGTGGTGTTTTAGGAACATTACTGGTGCTGTGTTGTTAAGAAGCTACCATCTAACATCTCACTGTTAAGGATTGCGTTGCTGCTGCTAATGTGGCTAGTTCACACATGCTATTGTGAAACTGAAATATATTGACAGCTTGTTTGAGCATTTATGTTTTCTGAACGTTATATTATGTCTCTAGTACATATATACTTTAAACGTATCTATAGGCATAAGACACAGCTAGTTGTTTAATTAGATAACAGAAATATTAATAAGTATTTTACTTGTGTATTACAGATACTAACCTAACCCAAAGTACCGCTGTGTATACTCAAATATGCACCGTTAAAGCTTGACGAGTCCAACTGATGACCGTGTGTTCTCTGACCGGAACCCCAACGTGGTCAGTATCCTAACAAACCAGTCTCAGAGTTAAATACTCAACAACATTGTAGTGACTCTCATGCTGGTCACACACTACTGCAGGGGTGTCAAACGTACGGCACGCGGGCTGAACAGGTTTTATCCGGTCCGCGGGATGAGTTTGCTAAGTATAAAAATGAGCCGAAATTATTGAATGAAAGAAGCTGCTGTTCTAAATGTGGCCACTAGATGTCGCAATAGCAATTATTTGTATCTTTGTAGATTATGCTACATATGTACAAAAAATAAACCATATGATGTTAGTGCACCAGCTGAGGAAAATGAGCTATTGGATTTTGATATTATTTTTTTTATCTTGATAGATTGAAAAATAACACCAATGAGTTGACTGATGAACATTATCACATAATTTATTCAGAAAAAATGAATAACGACAAATAAAGATAGAATACTATTAACCCCGACATGTAAGTGTAAAAAAACAAAAAAAAACATTATGATTTGTACATTTTTAGAATGTGCTTGTTCTATTTTTAAACAAGGAAAACAATCTGAAGTTGTCTTTATTTTTAAGTTACCGTGCCGTGATTTTACCATCTGAATCTATCTCCATGTGGTTCCCGATCCAAAATGAGTTTGACTCCCCTGCACTACTGTGAGATGGCACTTCACTGAAGAAAATGATTGGATTGAAGGACTCCTGTCATAAATTCATCCTCTGCATGTGGGTTTTCAGTAATACAACTTAAAAAGACCCAACCTCCCAGTAGTAAAAGTCTTGAATCCAGACGGTGATCCAGATCATCACAGAAATGTAATCACTTGTCCCTTATGTAATTTCTGACATTATTCCTAGAACTTTTTGAGCTATGTATAGCGGAATAAAATCAATGGAGTGAAGCCTTTTGTCAGTCATTCACTTTCTTCTTCTCTGTGGGTGGAGACGGGGATGCTAGCAAACACACACTAAAGTTAAAGCTTGTAACATAATAGAAATTATCCAAATCAGGCCCAAAATCTATTCAGTTCCTTATCCAATTGTGGACATTTCCTGAAATCCACCTATAAATAATTGAGTTATGTTGCTAACAAACGAACAAACTTACAGACAAACAAACAGACAAAAGTTAAGTATGCAGATAGTGCCACATTCGAACGAGCTGCAATCCCGAACCTCTTCCTGCTCCGACAATGTAAGCCACGCCCCTCAAACACACACAACAGAACGAAAACGTTATGTTACAACAGCAGTGTTTCGAAAAGACTGTTATGTCACTTAATGGTTCAACAGAAATATAGCAAAAATCATTGCATCCGTTTTGAAATCATTTTTAATAAAAGATCTGTTTTGTATATGTGAGCGTGAGACAGCTGTGCTTGACAGCCGTGAACTAACCTACAAACTTCTAATAGCGAGAAATATAGACATTTATTAGTTAAATCTGTTGTCTTAAACCACTATCGGTCACCAGTGGTTGCGTTCTTATGTTTTTAGGTTTTAAAAAATTGAATTTTGAGCATTCAGCAGTTAAGTTAAAAAAATTGTGAGAGAAAAATATATTTGTAGAAGGTCCCTTAAAAACAGCAGAGCGCTTCTGTAACTGACAAAAATAAGCAGTGTTGCTTAACCAAAGGGGCCCATTGTTGGTCCGCAAGCGCACCCTAAAGGGCCGCCAAAACATATCAAACTCAGTTGTAATACACTTTTTTACCACTTGTGACAGTCATGACAATCTCAAACAAACAGAAAAAGTCTGCAGCTAAAGTCATAGAGGTGTTTTAAAGTGCAAAAAATATGACTATAGTGGTAAAACAGTATTTTTATATGGACTTTTTGTTGACAGTTTAGTGAATAAGCATAGTATTAATAATTTAGTTGATTTATTTTAGCACTAATTAATTGTATATAAATGTATTTTTCATCATTTTTTTTAGTCTCTTCTAATGCATAATACTTGGTTTGTATTTATTATTCGAATCAGCCTTACCTAATCTAAGGTGTATGTATTAAAAAAAAAGGAGTGATTAACTCAAGGTTTCATATCATTTGACAAAGTAGTTAACCTGTTAAACTGTATAAAGGTTAGATATAATCATTGAATATGATTCAATTATAAAGTAAGATTACTATTTCAGTGTTAATATGTTCCCCTCTGTAAAAAAAGTTAAGAACCCCTGCTCGAGAGGACTCTCCTAGCAGGCACAAGACATTGATACAACGTTGATTATACATACAGGTCCTTTAAAAGTGACTTTGAAACAATGATGCAAAATAGTTGTATTTGTAAATTGAGACGATGATGTCCAACTTTGGATTCATGTTTTTGTTTGGGAAATGACCAAAATCTTGTGGTCAAATCAACGTCACAACCTGACATTGAATAAACGTCAGGGGTGTGAGAAAAAATCGATTCGAATTCGAATCGCGATTCTCACGTGCGATTCAGAATCGATTCTCATTTTTTTTAAATCGATTTTTTTTTTTTTAAATGTATTTATTTATTTATTTATGTTTTATTTAATTTTTTTATTAATCAATGCAACAAAACAATACACAGCAATACCATAACAATGCAATCCAATTCCAAAACCAAACCCGACCCAGCAACACTCAGAACTGCAATAAACAGAGCAATTGAGAGGAGACGCAAACACGACACAGAACAAACCAAAAGTAGTGAAACAAAAATTAATATTATCAACAACAGTATCAATATTAGTTACAATTTCAACATAGCAGTGATTAAAAATCCCTCATTGACATTATCATTAGACTTTTATAAAAATAAAAAAAAAGAACAATAGTGTCACAGTGGCTTACACTTGCATCGCATCTCATAAGCTTGACAACTACCATCCATCCATCCATCTTCTTCCGCTTATCCGAGGTCGGGTCGCGGGGGCAGCAACCTAAGCAGGGAAGCCCAGACTTCCCTCTCCCCAGCCACTTCGTCCAGCTCTTCCTGTGGGACCCCGAGGCGTTCCCAGGCCAGCCGGGAGACATAGTCTTCCCAACGTGTCCTGGGTCTTCCCCGCGGCCTCCTACCGGTCGGACGTGCCCTAAACACCTCCCTAGGGAGGCGTTCGGGTGGCATCCTGACCAGATGCCCGAACCACCTCATCTGGCTCCTCTCGATGTGGAGAAGCAGCGGCTTTACTTTGAGCTCCCCCCGGATGGCAGAGCTTCTCACCCTATCTCTAAGGGAGAGCCCCGCCACACGGCAGAGGAAACTCATTTCGGCCGCTTGTACCCGTGATCTTGTCCTTTCGGTCATAACCCAAAGCTCATGACCATATGTGAGGATGGGAACGTAGATCGACCGGTAAATTAAGAGCTTTGCCTTCCGGCTCAGCTCCTTCTTCACCACAACGGATCGATACAGCGTCCGCATTACTGAAGACGCCGCACCGATCCGCCTGTCGATCTCACGATCCACTCTTCCCTCACACGTGAACAAGACTCCGAGGTACTTGAACTCCTCCACTTGGGGCAAGATCTCCTCCCCAACCCGGAGATGGCACTCCACCCTTTTCCGGCTTGACAACACACTGTCCAATATTTTCACAAAGATAAAATAAGTCATATTTTTGGTTCATTTAATAGTTAAAACAAATTTATATTATTGCAATCAGTTGATAAAACAATGTCCTTTACAATTATAAAAGCTTTTTACAAAAATCTACTACTCTGCTTGCATGTCAGCAGACTGGGGTAGATCCTGCTGAAATCCTATGTATTGAATGAATGGAGAATCGTTTTGAATCGGGAAAAAAATCGTTTTTGAATCGAGAATTGTGTTGAATTGAAAAAAAAATCGATTTTGAATCGAATCGTGACCCCAAGAATTGATATTGAATCGAATCGTGGGACACCCAAAGATTCACAGCCCTAATAAACGTTGTCAAAAAGTATGTTGTTTCAACGTTGTATTTGTGTTGTACAATATTGGTTGGGAAATGACCAAAATTCAACGTAAGAACCCAACACTAATTAAATGTCGTCAAAAAGCATGTTGTTTCAACGTTATGTTTGAGTTTCTCAATGTCAGGACTTAATTCAACAAGTTCTCAACGTTGTTTTAATGCCTTGTGTCTGTTGGGTTGGTTCTACGGAATATACAACATAAAAACTAATAGTGAAGGGAGAAGTTTGGCCCTCAAGTCCTTAGCTTTCTGGAATTTGGCGCCCAAAACGATTTAGGTGATTTACACTAATGTACCCTTATTGTTCTAAAATATTACATTTGTATCTGTTCTAGGCACAGAAAAAGCAAGTTCCTGACCTGTAAAAGTGAACAGTCCAGTGTACAACAACAGCAGAACGTCACCCTTGTGACTAGCTCGTACTGCTAAATATAAATGTAGGCCCAAAAGGTGTAATTGGATGCTCTAAACGTGAGTTTACTTCTAAAAACAAGCGTGTCATTTAAAATAACATCTTCTCCAGGCGTGCTTCCATAAAACCAAATCATCACACAGGACTCCCATTATGAGGACAAAGAGCAACGGGCCACCACACGTCAATGCTTGACAGCTAAAATGAAATGTACAATATACAACCTCCATCAAGACATGTTAATGTGATTAGAGGAGAGCTGAGTGCTGTCTGTTTGCTCGCTCTTCACGACATCTCACAGTGTTTTCACATCCTGGACCGTTTTTCCCCGTAAGGTGTTGTTTTTGTTTGAGGTGTTGGCCCAGCAACGCAAGTTCCACAGACACGGAATATAACACCGACGTATAAAAGTTGTGATTGTGCTACATGAAGCTTTGTTTTTCCATTCACACACACACACACACACACACACACACACACACACACACACACACACACAGGCTCTCACGCCCCACCTCTGTCCCATCACTCGCAACAGCAGTGCAGTTTGTTTGGTTCTTTCTCGCCGCATGTCAGCACCTCCCATTGCCCATGACGTTTACTTAATATACATTTTCCATTTCCACTCCCTCAAAGACGATCCTTCAAGAGTGAGAATCATTGTCCTCAACAATCATCACTCCCTCTTTGGAAATGATGCTCAACTGTTTGTCTTGAAATAAAAGCTTAATGATCACATTCCCTAATATCATAAACATCTAATCTTCCCTTACGATTATCTATAACAGTCTATAACTGTAACTATATTAGATTAAACGAGTGAAAGGTGACTATGCCGGGGTTATTTCATATGTAGAGGACTTTCAAACTATTTAAGAGGTTGCATTTTTTTATTTGTTTGCTTTATCTGTGAAAATATTCCATTTATAATTGATCATTCCTACTTTGCCATAAATAGTTTGCCACGGTCACGTCCGGAACCAATTAACAGCGATAAACGAGGGATGACTGTAGTTCATGCCACATACAGACCCATAACAGGAATATATGTTTGTTTATTATTAATGAAATGTGAATATGCTGTAAAACATTGCGATATCATATTTTCTAAATTGTAATGTAACAAACAGAACATGCAATATACACTATATTGTCAAAGGTATTTGGCCACCCATTCAAATGATCAGAATCAGGTGTCCTAATCACTTGGTCCGGCCACAGGGGTATAAAATCAAGCACTTAGGCATGGAGACTGTTTCTACAAACATTTGTGAAAGAATGGGCCGCTCAGTGATTTCCAGCGTGGAACTTTCATAGGATTCCACCTGTGCAACAAATCCAGTCGTAAAATTTCCTCGCTCCTAAATATTCCAAAGTCAACTGTCGACTTTATTATAAGAAAATGGAAGAGTTTGGGAATAATAGCAACTCAGCCACGAAGTGGTAAACTGACAGAGAGGGGTCAGCAGATGCTGAAGCGCATAATGCAAAGAGGTCGCCGACTTTCTGCACAGTCAGTTGCTACAGAGCCCCAAACTTCATGTGACCTTCTAATTAGCCCACGTACAGTACGCAGAGAGCTTCATGGAATGGGTTTCCATGGCCGACAGCTGCATCTAAGCCATACATCACCAGGTCCAATGCAAAGCGTCGGATGCAGTGGTGTAAAGCACGTCGCCACTGGACTCTAGAGCAGTGGAGACGCGTTCTCTGAAGTGACGAATCACGCTTTTCCATCTGGCAATCTGATCGACAAGTCTGGGTTTGGAGGTTGCCAGAACGGTGTGAAATTTGGTGGAGTAGGAATTATGATGTGGGGTTGTTTTTCAGGAGTTGGGCTTGGCTCCTTAGTTCCAGTGAAAGGAACTTTGAATACTCCAGGATACCAAAACATTTTGGACAATTCCATGCTCCCAACCTTGTGGGAACAGTTTGGAGCGGACCCCTTTCTCTTCCAACATGACTGTGCACCAGTGCACAAAGCAAGGGCCACCAATAAAAAAAAAACAACAATAGCGCAGTAGGCTTAAGTATTAATTAAAACAAGGCAGAGGTTTTATTTAACAAGTATTCAATATTTTTGGCCATTGTAACATTACACACATTTTGAACAGTAACACTGTGTTTGAATATTTAAGTAGGTGGTACTTTGGGGTACCACTAGATGGAGATAGTGTACCACTTGTAGTACACCTACCACAGTTTAAGAATCACTGACATATATAATACATCCAACCATCCATTTTCTATTGCCTGTCCCTTTTGGGGGCACTGGAGCCTATCCCAGCTTGCAGTATATAATAAAAAATATACCAAAGAACAACACAAAATGATGTGAATAATAATAAATAAAGCTGCAAGCAGCGCTGAAAGGGCCCTCGGACCCCCGTGCATGCATGCATGCTGTTAGCGGGCACACATGACATAGATCTTGCTGCCAATTTGAAGGAGATTGTGGAATTCCAAGCTGAATTTACACATGCATACTATTTACCCAGTCGGATTCGCCATCTGAGTCAATCCAAACAAATTGGAGGGCGAACTAACCGACCATAAAAATGTAGAGACAATTGTACCATGTTTTTTGATTGATTGAAACTTTTATTAGTAGATTGTACAGTGAAGTACATATTCCATACAATTGACCACTAAATGGTAACACCCGAATAAGTTTTTCAACTTGTTTAAGTCGGGGTCCACTTAAATTGATTCATGATACAGATATATACTATATTCATAATACAGTCATCGCACAAGATAATCATCCGAGTATATACATTTAATTATTTACATTATTTACAATCTGGGGTGTGGGATATGGGGGGGTAATTAACATAGAATATTAATATTGTAAGCATACTAACATTACAACATTAACAGTTTGCACGTGTCAAGTCCCAAAATATATGACTCTGAGGTTGTATACCAGTAAAGTTATCCAAAAAAGCAAGTATGCTAACTGTTGGCATGTTAATGTTTGCATGGTAGCATGCTAACATTAGCATATTAACAGGTAGCACGTGTCAAGTACCAAAATATATGACTCTGAGGTGCATACCAGTAAAGTTATTCAAAAAAAGCAAGTACAGTATTTTTCGGAGTATAAGTCGCTCCGGAGTATACGTCGCACCGGCCGAAAATGCATAATAAAGAAGGAAAAAAACATATATACGTCGCACTGGAGTATAAGTCGCATTTTTGGGGAAAATGTATTTGATAAAACCCAACACCAAGAATAGACATTTGAAAGGAAATTTAAAATATATAAAGAATAGTGAACAACAGGCTGAATAAGTGTACGTTATATGAGGCATAAATAACCAACTGAGAACATGCCTGGTATGTTAACGCAACACATCATGGCAAGAGTCATTCAAATAACTATAACATATAGAACATGCTATACGTTTACCAAACAATCTGTCACTCCTAATCGCTAAATCCCATGAAATCTTCCTCCCCGGTGTCGCCTCTGGTATGTCCTTTCTTTCTGCTGCTCGATTGCCGTTCTCTACTGCATATTTCACTACGTCCAGCTTGAAATCTGCAGTATATGATTTCCTTTTCGGTGCCATTTTTGTTCAGCCCTTCTCAGTTTTTATAAGTTACCGCCAATGTTGATGTGATCCATTTTAATAGCTACGGCAGTAGCATATAGCAGTTAGCATCCCATGACCCACAATGCACTTCTGCCATGACCCTCCCCCGCCAAATTGTTATTGGTTGACGTGTGAGTGACGATTGCTGCCATTTGCATCGTCTCTTACGCGAATGAGATAAATAATATTATTTGATATTTTACGGTAATGTTTTTAATAATTTCACATATAAGTCGCTCCTGAGTATAAGTCGCACCCACGGCCAAACTATGAAAAAAACTGCGACTTAAAATCTGAAAAATACGGTATGTTATGGCATGGTAGCATGCTAACGTTAGCATATTAACAGGTAGCATGTGTCGGGTACCAAAATATTTGACTCTTAAGTTGTATATCAGCTAAATCAGCGAAAAAAAGCAACCATGTTAATGTTAGCAAGTTAAGATGCTAATGCAAGTATGCTAACAGTTAGCACATGTCAAGTACCAAAATATATGACTCTGAGGTGTATACCAGTAAAGTTATCCAAAAAAGCAAGTATGCCAACTGTTGGCATGTTAATGTTGGCATGTAAGCATGCTAATATTAGCATATTAACAGTTAGCACGTGTCAAGTACCAAAATATATGACTGAGGTGTATACCAGTAAAATTATCCAAAAAAGCAAGTATGCTATGGCATGGTAGCATGCTAACAATAGCATATTAACAGGTAGCATGTGTCGGATACCAAAATATTTTACTCTAAGTTGTATATCAGCAAAAAAAAGCAATCATGTTAATGTTAGCAAGTTAAGATGCTAATGTAAGTATGCTAACAGTCAGCGCGTGTCAAGTACCAAAATATATGACTGAGGTGTATACCAGTAAAGTTAACTTTACTGTTTAAGTTTGAGTTTAACTTTAACTTAAGTTATCCAAAAAAGCAAGTATGCAAACTGTTGGCATGTTATGTTGGCACGGTAGCATATTAACAGGTAGCATGTGTTGGGTACCAAAATATTTGACTCTGAATTGTATATCAGCAAAATCAGATAAAAAAAAAGCAACCATGTTAATGTTAGCAAGTTAATGCTAATGTAAGAGTGCTAACAGTTAGCATGTCTCAAGTACCAAAATATATGACTCTAAGTTGTATACCTGTAAAATTAGCTACAAAACCCACCATACTAATGTTAGCATGCTAACATTGGTATGCTAACAGTTAGCATGTGTGAAAAAATAAACACGTAATAATGTATATTATATCATAAACAATACAGTATCCAATACAAAAACAAATAACAGAAAATTATGTGAATAAGGACAAATTATTAAAATATTAATCAATAGGTCAAGCCAATGAACATAATATAAATGTTCTTGCATAAACGTAATATTTTTTTGGTTAAACTAAAAAAATATAACTGTGTTTTAATAACTATTCGTAAGATTTTTTATTATTTTGAACATGCTGTACATTTTGGTGGCGCTAACTGAATTGTCTGATGACTGTGTTCACAATAAACACACACGTCCATCCATCCATCCATTTACTACCGCTGTGTCCCTTTCGGGGTCACGGGGGGTGCTGGAGCCTATCCCAGCTGCACTTCACTCTCACATTCACACACTCGGGCCAATTTAGCAAACACACACGTGCACACTGAAAAAAAAAAAAACAATCCCCAGTCTCCCCATCAGATTTCATCACAAGTAACCACCCTCCTCCTCCTCCGTCTCCTGCTCTCCCCCATTCCCTCTGGTCAATTACTCTAAACGAATGCCAATCATTCCGCCCAGCTGTCGGCTCCACACGAAGCCTCCTTCCAGACAAAACCAAAAAGGTGGTCTTTGCAAAAACAAGGACAGACGTCCTGGAACACAAACTACTTGTGCTTCTATTCATTAACTCAACAAACCGCTGCGCTGCTCCTTCATGTGTAGCGACGAAACACTCCTTTTGGGTGGCTACAAGAATGATGCCTGAACTTTAGACCACCCTGCCCACACAGGCCATGCCAGCGTGGTAGGAATGTGGGCTCTGCGGCTCAAATTGATTGATTTCCTCCAAAGTGAGTGAGCAAGAAGGGGAACAAATGAAGCAATGAGCTGTGGAGTGACACAGAACAGTAGCACCGTGACTTGTTGAGTCATGGTGAGGATGTCACTAAGGAGGGAGGTGGAAGTCCACTATCTTCTGTGACTTAACAGGATGCGACCCGGCGTTATGTCATCTGCTCATTTAAAAACCCACTCATGCTACATAGAGAAATTCCCACGCCCCCCCACAAACCTCTGCTGGACAACCCATTTTTCATTATTTTAAAGTCTAATTGTTTAATCCAGAGCAGAGAGTGGTTCGGGAATGGGAGTGTGTGGCATAGTAAGAGGTTTAAGTGCTGTGCCTTGGAAGGTCAGCGGCTCTGTTATGGTCACTGTGTGACTGGCACAGATTGGCCGAGCGATGGCTTCCCGCGTGACTAGCGCCGCCCCCCACCCGGGGATGTGTTCTAGCGCACGCCATGGCACAGGGGCGGGCCTGTATGCACTGCATACCACGGCACTGACGCTAACAGGGCCCCACGCGAGACCCGAACTAGGCCGGTTTTGCTGAAAAAAATATTATTTGACTTATAAATGCAATACAATTCCATGAGTCACACCCCTAAAGCCTATGTGTGAAAGTCAAAATAATGAATGATCTATGGCCCCCGGGATGATATTTGATTAGTATTAGAACCGGCCCGCAGGCTGCCTGCTGCTGTTTTGCACGCATCAATACTCCATCAGTGTTGGCGCTAGAAATTTTCAAAATGGGGTCCCAGGGACCCCATCAAGTCATAAAAAGGGGGTCCCACATAACATTTTTGGGATCCTACTTTTTTGTAACCGTTTTGAAAACAAATGATAAATGTATGCATTATCCTGTTATATCTCCCATTCTATATTGTGTTTTGGAAAAATGTTGTCATAAACGTTACTTAATTAATTAAATATAATAATACAAAAGAAAACACATTTTTATGCATATGTAAACGTATTCAGTTATAAACATTCATTCACTTTCTTCTATCCTTCATCGATCTAAACTTTACCGCTGCCTGTATTTTTTTCTATATTTTTATTGTAATAGTTTCAGAATGTGTTTGTTCTATTTTTGGCCAAAGTAAGACAAACAAAACATTCTGAGTCTGTCTTTATTTTTTGTTTTAATGCCATGATTTTAATAGTCCGGCCCACGTGTGCACAAAAATTAGTTTGACATCCCTGGTCTAAATGACCCAAAACAGAGCTTCTTCAATGTACTACTTTTGATTTTTTCCAATTTTTGTCAATGTTTGAAGTGCCGGTCAGAGCTGTGTCAGTCAGTCTTAGAGATCACTTTGTGTGAAATTTACCATGAATTGATTAACGTGGACCCCGACTTAAACAAGTTGAAAAACTTATTCGGGTGTTACCATTTAGTGGTCAATTGTACGGAATATGTACTGTACTGTGCAATCTACTAATAAAAGTTTCAATCAATCAATCAATCAGAAACTCTTTAAGTGTATCCAAACTCTCAGTCTCGCTGTATAGCTTCATGTTGCAAGACAACTGCTTTGAGCTAGCTTTTTAGCTAGTTATCTGGGAGTAATCTATCAATAAGTTGGTTCGATTAACTGAGAAATCCCACAAAACACACTTTGTAGCCTCAATGTGTGTTTCAGGCAAAATAGTTGAAATAAACAACACTTTTGCTGCTTGCCATGAATTCGCAATGTTTTCTCATAAATGCACATCGTCAACATTAAAATTGCACTTTTAAAATGTGTGTATTAATTTATAAAAAACACTCTCTGCAGTTCATGGCACCCACACACCTCTCATGTGCGCTATTACATCTTAGTTGCACTCATTAAAAGATGAATCCAAGCAATACAATATAAATCAAAGCTCTTTTCCAAATCAAATGAATCATTTAACAGTTTCAGCTTTGTAGGTAATGTTGCAATTTAGTAAAGCGCTCAAAAGTATGGCTCCACTTTTTAAAATGTGCTAGTTTGATGCTAATTTACATTTCTTGTGTGTTAAACATACCTGGCCAATTCAGCTGATTCTGATTTTGGTTCTGATTCTGCTATACTATATGCTGTACATGCTACTAATTAGCATTAGCGATTTTACATGGCGATTTGACACCTCCAAATTTGGGAATCAAAACGGCAACTACTGTATATGCACGTTACAATCAAAGAGCTGGTGTGTAATAAGCAGTGTTGCTCATCTTACCTTAAAAAAATAATTAGTTATAGATACAAATTACTTCTCCCAAAAAGTAATTGAGTTAGTAACTCACTTACCTCATTGTAAGAGTACTGTAACTAGTTACTCAGCAAAGTAACTGAGACATTATTTTTCATTTCGTTATTTTATACGCTATTACGTTTGATGATATCTTTACCGTCAAATATGTTTATACTAACTGATTGAAAAATAAAAACACTGTGTACAGTATTTTAGAACATTCGGCATTTACCTGAACTCAAAAGATTGCAGTGTGCCATTTGATATGCATAGAAATAGAAATGTTTTTTTTTTTTAAATAAGTAAAGAAACAACATTAAATATTTTAGGTAAAGTTTGGTAAAAAGACACAAAAGACTATTTCGTCTTTAAATAGTGCAATAAAATATACAAGTAAAATTAATAAAATAAAGTATCCTTCATTCACATTTTATCAACCATCACAACATTTATCTTAACTTGATGGCCTAATTCTTAAATTGAATTTAACAATAACACATATCAATATTTACAAAACTGAAAAGTAGTAGTCTAATGAATAATACAAAAACATTCTTCTCAAACTACTTCATCATTTAAAGAGTTGTGATTGGATATATTCCGAATTTGTCACACCTATCGATAAGATTAAATTAAATATGATCGTATTTCTATCCATCCATGTTCTATGATTGTATTTCGTGGAAGTCAACATTTTCGTCGACACTGGTTTACTGAGGGGTGGCGGATTTCTTCGCTATTGCCGATAATTTTGTCATCCCCGCCCTTGCTCTCTGCATGCAGATAATGCGTGCCGAAACCAACACTTTGCGCTTCTTTCAACCAAACTATAGTAACGCGTCACTCCACTTTCTCAGTAACGGCAACGGCTTTGCAACGATGGCAACAGTAATTAATTATATTACTCGTTACTGAAAAAAATGATGGCGTTAGTAAAGCCAGTATACTCCAAAAAGCGTTATTACCGACACCAGTAATAAGTACAATACTTACAGTACAAACACTTTGTAGCACTCAACAAAAGACTAGATTGGCACATTCAACCTTAATTGCAAAGACTACTTCCTGACTACAGCAAAACACCTACAACAAACTGAAATGAATGCATACTTGCAAATCAGACTGAAATGTGTATGAAAACAAAATGAACAGCACATTTGTCATTATTAGCTTAGTGTTATCTTTTTTTTTTTTTTTTGAAGATTTAGTCATTTTTTAATAGGTGAACCCACACAAAAGTAACATCAAATGCCACTCTTGAGCACTAAAACTGATTCATAGGCACTAAGATGTTGAAGATTTTATTGTTTCTATTAGTTCAGGTTGATCTTTTTATGTGCAATATTTGGTTAATGCAGTGGTGTGCCGTTAGGGCCAGCAAGGCCTTCCTTCTCTGCTGGCCTAACATAACCAGAAATCATGATCGTAATCACAGATAAAAGTAATTTTTAATGTACTTTCCGTAAATATCTAAAAGTATTAATAATCTCTTCATGTCATGTTGAATTGATTGATTGATTGAAACTTGTATTAGTAGATTGCACAGTACAGTACATATTCCGTACAATTGACCACTAAATGGTAACACCCGAATACGTTTTTCAACTTGGGATCCACGTTCCTTCCAGTGCTGTTGTTTTTAGGTTAGAGTTTGTATCCAATCAGAATTCAGCTAGCTTATGTTGCCATGCTGTACGAAATCTGCCTGGGGCCTTCAGAATCAACAATCATGTCATGTCTGTGCACTGTAAGTGAACAGACACATATAGGTGATAGACAATTGCCGTAGCCAATCAGATCACAAGTTGTTCTCAGTAAGGCCTTCTAGCTGGCCCTGACATTTACGCGTCCTGTGATTGGATACTCACTTGGGAGTCCCAAGTGAGTATCCAATCACAAGTTGTGAAAACAGGAAGTGATACCGGAGCCATACGAGCCATAGAAAGCCACAGAAAACTCACCGGTACTCACAAAGAAGGAGAGCGAAATGTTGATTAGGTGGAAGATATAGATTTGCAAGGCCATTTTCAAGAAGGATACTTAAGAGAAACTACATCTTGTGAGACGAGGTCGGCCGAAACGGGAAGCTATCTCAGCGGTGAAATAGTTTGCCTGTGACTTTCACACGAATCAACCGACTACAACCAACTACCTACTACGAGCGGTACCACTGGCTTATACGGCGTCAAATGGGTGTTACAAATTGTGAGTTCAAATATTTTATATCTTAATTTGTTCATGTTTCATTTGTTTTATACAATTCTTTTAATTTTGACAGTACCACGTAAGATATGTTTTAATTGCTGAAGCGGGTTTATTGAATGTCAAATGTGCCAAAATAGACCGTTTTGTACACTATTGAGGGGATTCAATACTAGTAGTGTGCAAGTGTGTTTCTGTATAGTATCTCCAGCCGTGTCCATGTGGTGACATAAATTACGGTATTTTGAGAGGTAAAGTCGAACTAAGTAGGACATCACTGAAGGCCTAGGTGAGAAATACAATGTAAGGAGAACAAGGTCAATGTGTAGTACCTTAAATGCACAACATTGTGTTCCCAGTCTAATAAACATGAAAACATTTGAATGAGTTAAAAACTTATAATTAATTAAATAGTGTGAAATTACATGATTATGAGTAGTTTTAATAGAAAAGTGTCCAATTTAACAGTAGCCTCCTATGTTATTACGGGTGGGCTAATGGTACACACTTCTTCATCTCATGGAGAGGTCCTGGGTTCGATTCTCAGCCAGGGTTTGATAGAGAGGGCATCCGGTGTAAAAACTAAGTCTAAACCATTCCTGCGATTGACCCCTTACAGCAGGGGTCCCCAAACTTTTTGACTCGAGGGCCGCATTGGGTTAAAAAAATTTGGCCTATATATATATTCCTCACGTGCTCGCCCCGACACCGTGGCGCAAGCGCGATGTCACGTTATCAATGGGAAAAGGCGTTTTTAGACAATATGATTTGCCTGAGTGACTAGGAGACCCCGAGAGTAACAAGCGGTAGAAAATGGATTAGAGAGGACAGATTTAAAAAAATAATAATTAAAAAAATATATATATGTTTTCACACTGCTCCCCTCACCTCCCAGAGGGTGATCAAGGGTGATGGGTCAAATGCAGAGAATAATTTTGCCACACCGAGTGTGTGTGACAATCATTGGTACTTAAACCTTAACTTTAACTTTCTGTCTGTCTGTGTTGGCCCTGTGATGAGTTGGCGACTTGTCCAGGGTGTACCCCGCCTTCCGCCTGAATGCGGCTGAGATAGGCTCCAGTACCCCCCCGCGATCCCAAAAGGGACAAGCGGTAAAAAATGGATGGATGTTTTTTTTTTTACTTGGGACTTCCCGTGGGCCAGATTTTGGACGCTGGTGCGGGGGGGGGGGGTAGTTTGGACACCCCTGCCTTACAGGAAATACAAATATTAGCTTTCTATGTTGAATGTCAATTCAATGTGACTTTTAGTGTCTGTATTCAATATGTATAAAATTCATGATCATTATTTTTTGTTTTGTATTTATTATAGATATCTGGTTCAGCAAATACAGTTAATTTTGGACTATTTTTGTATGTTTCAATGTAAACAGTAATTCACTTATGTTTTACACCTTTATAAATGTTAAAAATGTGATTTAAAACTTTAAAAAAAAAATTCCTGTCAGCTACGGTTTGATATTATTCCTACTACCTCCGTTATTTTCATGAGGAAAATTATTTTGAAAACAAATCCGAGGTCGACTGCGTGGATTGTGTTCTAACCTCGGTATAACTCGTTTGGTAGAGCGGCCGTGCCAGCAACTTGAGGGTTGCAGGTTCGATCATCGCTTCCGCCATCCTAGTCACTGCTGTTGTGTCCTTGGGCAAGACACTTTACCCACCCGCTCCCAGTGCCACCCACACTGGTTTAAATGTAACTTAGATATTGGGTTTCACTATGTAAAGCGCTTTGAGTCACTAGAGAAAAGCGCTATATAAATATAATTCACTTCTCTTCACTTCAAATTTCCACTGTACAAATTCTTCGAATAGGAAAAGCGAGCCATTAAAACACTAACGACCATCATATCTTTGACAATTCAAAGTATCCTTAGTCTTCATTAGTCATCCTGTTGTGCAAATTGCCCATAACTCTTAGTATTTGGCTAGCAAAGACCAACAAATGTCCAACGTGGGACCAAACGAGAGGTTTCTTCGCGTCGCCGCTGAAAACTGGCGCTGACGGCTTCTAGGCGAAAACACGTACTCGCCGCAGTCTCTTGGGTGCAGCGATGACGCTGGTGTTGCTCTGATGTGAACACATTTTACAAGCCCTCCCGAGTCATGTCATAGAGTCAGAAATATTCCGCCATTTATTCCCTCTTAACATGGCGCATAAAAAAATTAAAGTGTGTACCAATGTTTACACTTTTACATAACTTAATCTTGAAACTCAACAGGAAAGCATCTCCCACATGATTCTTTTGTGCTTTGCAAGTTGAAGTTGAGGGTTTCTTAATTGCTTTTACACAACGTTGGCTGCCTTTAGGTTGGCTGTTTTCACACTTTGCTTCCCACTCTCCTTGTGTTACTGCAAAAGGTCACCCGGTGCACCCAATGCTGCTTCGCCTAGTGGCATCCTTAGGTATGGCAGGCTGCCACGTCCAAATCATGTATCATAAAAAGCAAACACGCTCTCAGGTCAAGTGCTGAGAGAATCCTATCCCTTCGAGGCGGGGCTCAGAGTCACAGGATATCCTATGAAGTTGTGGAAATGTCTCCGTATCATCTTTACTCCCCGCCAGGGACAATCAGGGACGCCCGCCTGCACCCACCGTCTGCCCGGCAACACTCCTAATGAGTTGTAATCATCCAGGAGCTCTCCGTGAAACCACCGCCACAAGGGCACCGGGAAATGTTTATATGTAGGCTCCTAAATGGCAACACAAAAAAACATCTTCTTACCCATTTGTTAGCGTGGTATTTTTAGCAAAATGCCTCATTTGACGTGACAACGGGCAAACAAAGGCAGAAACAAGTGATGGTTTAAATTAGTAGTAAAGAAGCGTTTTAGCGTCAAGAGGGAGACTCTGAAAACCAAGCTGCCTTAAACGCATCAGTCAGAATAAACATGCTAACAAACTGCGGGTAATGCATACTTGCCAACCTTGAGACCTCCGATTAGAATTCACCAAGTCAAGTATTTCATATATATATATATATATATATATATATATATATATATATATATATATATATATATATATATATATATATATATATATATATATATAATAAAATAAATATAAATAAATATATATAGCTAGAATTCACTGAAAGTCAAGTATTTCATATATATATATATATATATATATATATATATATATATATATATATATATAAGAAATACTTGACTTTCAGTGAATTCTAGCTATATATATTTATTTATATTTATTTTATTATATATATATATAATATATATATATATATATATATATATATAAATAAGAGAAATACTTGAATGTCAGTGTTCATTTATTTCCACATATACACACACATAACACTCATCTACTCATTGTTGAGTTAAGGGTTGAATTGTCCATCCTTGTTCTATTCTCTGTCAATATTTTTCTAACCATGCTGAACACCCTCTCTGATGATGCATTCTGCTTCGTCTCCTTGTTGTGTGCGCAGTTGTGCACTGCACTCTCTAAAAGCCGTAGATGTTATTGTTACATATGCATGTACACTAGATGGCAGTATTGTCCTGTTTAAGGGTGTCACAACATTGCTGTTTACGGCAGACAAACTGCTTTACGGTAGACGAAAAGGTGACTGCTGTTGTTGTGTGTTGTTACCGCACTGGGAGGACGTTAATGAAACTGCCTAACAATAAACCCACATAAGAAACCAAGAACTCGCCCTCGATCATTCTACAGTTATAACGTGTTTGGGCAGGCACGCTGTTTATATTGTGGGAAAGCGGACGTGAAAACAGGCTGTCGACATGTCATTCAGGTCCGCCTGAATTTCGGGAGATTTTCGGGAGAAAATTTGTTCCGGGAGGTTTTCGGGAGAGGCGCTGAATTTCGGGAGTTTCCCGGAAAATCCGTGAGGGTTGGCAAGTATGGGGTAATGTGTCCCTTGTGTTTGTTTCACTATACAGCTGTTTGCCACACTGAGGAGGCACATGTTATCCAGAAGGAGACCGAGGGCAAAGTGCAACCATTTGGAGACTGTGGAGTATACATGCTGTAGCAACAAGGTAAGCTATGTTTGTCATTTGTAGCAATGTATCCTCACAGTATTGATTCACTGACATGTAGTAGTACCCTGTAGTACCTGCTTTTTCCAGTGGAAATACATTAATGGGAAGCAGTCGTTATGAAACAGTTCAGCTAATGACAATACATGCTATACGCTAACCTACAGTAGCTCATTTGTATTTACCAAACAGTACACAAAGGGCCTGATTTACTAAAGGTTTGCGTGTACTAAAACACGTGCAAAGTGGATTGAGTATTTTAAGTGAGCAGAATAAGGCGTGCATCCATTTTGTGTCGCTGTCTTCATGGAGATGCAAAATATGTGCTGATCATCAAAATACCCACAATGCTGGGAGGACTATATGCAAATATTATTATTTAGTGCATGCAATGTAATTTATCAACACTCATCACCGTTTTGCTAGCACTAATTTGCGTTTTATTTAGCAAGTGTCAAGTGGGCGTGCAAACTGACAGTTCCACACACGGCTGCAGGATCAGTGCTCGCGCTGCACAGACAGACGATGGACAAATGAGAATCCTCCGTCCTACGTGTGTGTGTGTCAACATATTTAGATGGTCTGAAATAAGAAATATTAGACATGTCGTCTATTTAACAACATGATTTTAAAATGGTATAGCTGCGAGGTTAAAAGCTGATTAAAACAAATTAATGTGTTTTGGTGTCTTTTAGTATTTTTTTTAATGACATTCATTTTTTCCACATAAAATATATATTGTTTGAATATTTCTTATATGAAAAAACTTCCTTAAATATGCATTTTTGTGTGTCTTGAGCGGACTACTTAAGTGCAGCCTCACTCACCTCAAGCGATTAAAAAAAAAAACTTGGTTTCAATGTAGATGCACTGCAGGACTGCTTCTAAAATGCCCATAAAAAGTAGTAAATGTCTCCTCTATGTTTGAAAACATAGCAAAACGCCGCAGGTAAGAGCATGATAACATGAATGTGCAGTAAATAAGAGTGTCTCTTTGGTAAAAGTCCCGCATGCACACAAAATCCTAATTTAAATAAGGCGGTCTGCACCACTTTTCAGTTGTACACACAGTCTTAGTAAATCATACGCACCATCCCCACTAACAGTACAAGGTATTTTATAAATTGCATAGACCAGGGCTATTCAACTACCGTATTTTTCGGACTATAAGTCGCAGTTTTTTTCATAGTTTGTGAAAGTTGCATAATGTTTTTTTCCTTCTTTATTATGCATTTTCGGCAGGTGCGACTTATACTCCGGTGCGACTTATACTCCGAAAAATACGGTATATGATATAGAGGGCTGCAGTTTCAGGAGCCCAAGGGCTCAGGGGCCGGACATCGAAATGTGGATGTTTTGTCAGAAAGTACCTTCGCAGGTAATATTCCTTTGAGACTGCGTTTACTTAATTACAAAGTAAACACATCGGCTTTCACACTATACTGTCAATGAATTCATTATTCTGCCCTCACTACTCGTTTCCAGCGTGTGCAGCTAGAGAGATAGTTAACAGCATGAAGAAAAAGAAGCTCCAGAAGTTTTGTTGAGGATTGATGTTCCTTTTTCTTTAAATTATTTTTCTTCCTCAGTTTTTTTTTCTTTACACTTCCTCCTTCATTTAGGTTTGTAAGACTAAACATATCAACATAAACATTATGAAAGTATTACGTCAATTGTATATTTTACATAAATAATATCCAGTGTGTATTTTACATAAATAAAATAGGTTTCATGTTGATGCATTCACTCAATAAACTACAGATGTTCACGCATACAGAAATTAAACAACATCCAAATCAAACATTGGACGCAATGTATGTATCTGTAACGCATCACAACTAAACCTAAGGTGAAGGGTTATCGCCCTCTACAGGTCGAAGTTAGCACTACAAATATCAAATGAGCTTTGATTGACAGGGTTACTCTCAGACAAAAACAGCACAACCACGAATACAAAAGACATAACGAAGTCAGCAATTCCAATAGAAAACCAACTAAATATCTTTGTGTACAATATCTACTTTAAAAGAAGCTTGGTAATAAAGCTTACACGAGTGGATTTCTACCGTTGTTGCTGCTTGTTTAGAACACCTTATCGGTCGCTTAAAAGGTACACACACAGGTACAGCACTTGCTCGGGGCAGAACATGTTGTCATAAGTCAGATTTTCGCAATTTATTTAGATTGTTTTTCAGGGTTAAATGAGTAGTTTTCTTGGCACTCCGCATCAAGGGTTGGAATTGGGGGTTAAATCACCAAAATGATTCCCGAGCGCAGCCCCCGCTGTTGCTCACTGCTCCACTCACCTCCCAGGGGGTGGAACAAGTGGATGGGTCAAATGCAGAGGGTAATTTCACCACACCTAGTGTGTGTGTGTGACTATCAGTAGTACTTTAACTTTAACTTTGACTTCTACTCACTCCACTGCTGTTTCATTGTGACACAAACGCCTCGCTGTTGCCCCCTTTGGGGTGGCGGGAGTGCTGCATACAAGAGGAACCTTAGTTTTAATGGTTTCATCCAGCCTATAGAAGCCTACAGAAATTTTTGGCGGGCGGGATTATATACTCTCGCAGTGTTGACGTACTGACAGGTAGCAATGTGGTACCTTGGACAACCCGTTTTCCCAGTGGATACGCATTGAAGGCGATCAGTCATGAAAAAAAATGGGGAAATGTAACCAGCTCAAAAAAAGTAAAGCTAATGACTATACACGCTAAACGCTTACCCAGCTCTTTTCTTTTTACAAAACCGAACACACAATGTATCCTCACTGACAGGCAGTAGAAATGGTGCCTAGTATACCTGCTTTGGCCAGTGGAAATGCATCGATGGCAAGTGGAGTCATGGATAAAAGTGAAATTGTAAAAAAGAAAATATAATAAGTACCGTATTTTTCGAACTATAAGTCGCAGTTTTTTTCATAGTTTGGCCGGGGGTGCGACTTATACTCAGGAGCGACTTATGTGTGAAATTATTAACACATTACCATAAAATATCAAATAATATTATTTAGCTCATTCACGCAAGAGACTAGACGTATAAGATTTCATGGGATTTAGCGATTAGGAGTGACAGATTGTTTGGTAAACGCATAGCATGTTCTATATGTTATAGTTATTTGAATGACTCTTACCATAATATGTTACGTTAACATACCAGGCACGTTCTCAGTTGGTTATTTATGCCTCATATACCGTACACTTATTCAGCCTGTTGTTCACTATTCTTTATTTATTTTAAATTGCATTTCAAATGTCTATTCTTGGTGTTGGGTTTTATCAAATAAATTTCCCCAAAAAATGCGACTTATGTATGTTTTTTTCCTTCTTTATTATGCATTTTCGGCCGGTGCGACTTATACTCCGGAGCGGCTTATACTCCGGAGCGACTTATACTCCGAAAAATACGGTATATGTGCCAGACGCGAACAAAACTGTACACACAACAACAGTAGCAGTGATGCTAATGCTAACAACACATGTATCCAGGCTGGTCCACCTATACTGACAGAGATGATGATATTCTCCTTGTTGCAAGCTAGTGTATCCCAGCTCTTTCTTGGTAGTATTTAGAAGACAGGATGTTAACTATTGTTGCTTTAACTCACTGTCCCTTACTGTGGTCAGCTTAAACCAGTGCATTATTTGAATATGACAAAGATGAGAACATCTCTCTGTAGACACAAAACAAAATACTAATATGTTATGAGCACTCCGAGCCTCAACAGACGTAATGTCAAAATAAATACTTTGTACATATAGTGTCCAGTATCAATCGACAGATCCATTGTAGCGTTGTAGACGGCTCTGTTTTTGCTCCTGGCGCACCATGATTGGAGATTCCAGCTGCTTCTCACATGAACTCAATAAAAACAAACCGTTGCCTCCTCGCAATCTGGCAAGCGTTTACAAGACCACAGAATGAGACACAAGACCACAGAATGAGACACCTTCCTCTCATTTAAGCCAGCAGCAGACGTCTTTTGGGCCCAATCCTTGACGCGAAATGATAACGCGAAGATGCAGCACCTGCCACAACAGGCGGGAGGGAAGGAAAAGCAGGGCTTGCATTCTTGTGGCGAAGGATGACAATTTAAGCGGGCGCCCGGCTACGCCAGGAATCCCACCCCGCCCTCGGCCGTGCAGACCGTGGGCCGGGGAGACGATTGTGTTTATGTTTCACTTACGCTCCACCGCACTCTGGAAATTGGGTATGCAACGTCGACCCTCTTATTTTGAGTAAATCAATACCCAGGAGGCCCCCGGCAGGGCCCTGGTGTGTATCTTTATCCTGGCAGGTTTGTTTGTGTTGTTTGTGCTGCCACTTTCCAGCAGGTCTGAGCCGGAGTGACACCAGTGTGGAGTTTCTTTCAGTCTGAGTCACCTTTTAGTGAACGTCATGTTCCTCGGCTGCCCGGCTCAATCATTCACCCCCCCTCAGGAAAAAAAAGAAAAACTCATTCATATTCTCCTCTCACCCGGGGCCGCGACCCGTAAATCTGGAGTGCTGTAACGCCACGTGGTGCAGATACAGCTACTCTGAAAACAAACGCTGAGAGAGAAAGTAAATATACATTAGCATTAGCAGTGGTGAGGCAGGTGCCAACTAGCTTGCCAGCCAAGCTTCAGGAATCTGGGTTCATATTTGTCCTCTGAGACAGTGACGTAGCGTAATAGAGCAATTCCATGCAATGTTTTTCCCTGATGTATGAATGTTCTGAACTCCTGTTTCAATGCGATAGTTGTGTCATAGCGTGGATCAGGAGTGTCAAACTCAAGGCCCGGGGGCAAGATGTGGCCCGCCACGTCATTTTGTTTGGCCATCCAAAGCCTGGAAGTAATATGTATCAATAAAGTACTGTAACTTTTTTTACTAAATGTATTATGTATTTCTATTTTGGGAGAAAAAAAATACATGTACTCCATGTCATCGCAAATTATGTTAAATATTGTGTAATTATGCAAAAAATATATTATCAAACATTCAAACCATTTTTTTAATAGAAATAAATACTAATAATAATGTTTTCAAAGCAAGTTATCCATCAAATTGTGCAATGTAAAAGTAGCAATAGATTTCATGGTAAAATTGTGAAATTTACTGTGGTTTTTACAGCATTATTTTCTAAATGAAAAAAACAGTACTTATTTTACTGTAAGCTGCCCCCGCGACCCGACCTCGGATAAGCGGAAGAAGATGGATGGATGGACACCAAAAAATCCACAGTTGTTGATTTGCGGTAAAAAAAACAACTAAGAAACCAACTGGCAGCTCAGGTGCCAAAATTTTACTGTAAAATTGCAGTTTTTTTCATTTACAGTAAAAAAAACATACCATATTTTTTTTACATTTTAGTTTTGAAAAAATCTACTAATAAAATACATAGAAAAATTGTGTAATAATAGTATTTGCTGTTAAAAGCGGCCCTATGGGGCCAAACATAACTGCGACGTGGCCCTCAGTGAAAACAACTTTGACACCTCTGGCGTAGATGTACCCCAACTCCCCATAGATGACGTCATGCTGTCTTTCTTCACACCGGAAACTGACAATATCAAAAGTGCCCCAATTGCTTCAAGATGCAAATTAATCGAGAGTTAATTCATCAATTAATCAATGATTATTCCCATTCTCTACTATTCACAAACGTCCCCAAGAAGACATGAAATTCTCAATAAAGCAACTCACTCGAGGGTCAACCAGGACGCAAACAGATGAAAACTTCAATCAATCAATCAAAGTTTATTTATATAGCCCTTAATCACAAGTGTCTCAAAGGGCTGCATAAGCCACAACATATCACCATGACGCTGACATATACTTTTAAAGGTAACGACAAAGGACAACGGACATGTTGGTTAGAGCTGCATCTATCGATTAATTTAGTAATTGAGTAATCTATCGATCAGTTTGTTCGATTATTTGTGTAATCGGATTAAAAAAAAAACACTTGATAGCCTTGACGTGTATTTTAGGGGAAATAGTTCAAATAAACAACAATTGTTCTGCTAGCCATAACTTTGTTTCTTTTTTAATTCTAATAAATTCACATCATCAACAGCACTTTCAACATGTGCACATGTCTTAAAACTCTATGCTGTCCACTGCCACAGAGATCACAGTACCAGCCGTGGGGAAACTATTTCTGCGTATTTAAGGTTCCAGGTACTCCATGTGGTCAAGATTTGGTCATTTCTTATTGGGTTTTTTTCCATTAAACGATTAATCGAAGCAACAAAATATAAATCAAAGCTTTTTTTTCTAATTGAATAATTGATTAATCCATGCCGCCCTAATGTTGATAAATCAATATTGACCAAATTCCCTCGATTTCTGAATACTCTGAAGTCTTTTTTTCATTGCAAATGTTGTGCCAAAGCATAAATGTAGCTTAATATCCAACAGCTGACAAAGTAATCGCTGGTTGCGGAAAGTGAAGTGAAGTGTGAAGTGAATTATATTTATATAGCGCTTTTCTCTAGTGGGCTCTGTACCGAGAATGTCGTTGTGGCTTGTGCAGCCCTTTGAGACACTTGTGATTTAGGGCTATATAAATAAACATTGATTGATTGATTGATTGATTGATAGTGACTCAAAGTACTTTTACATAGTGAAACCCAATATCTAAGTTACATTTAAGCCAGTGTGGGTGGCACTGGGAGCAGGTGGGTAAAGTGTCTTGCCCAAGGACACAACGGCAGTGACTAAGAAGGCGGAAGCGGGGATCGAACCTGGAACCCTCAAGTTGCTGGCTATACCGAGCTATACCGAGCTCGGTTGGTAATGACGCTTTTGCTGCAAGTTGCGATTAATCGACAATTAATTGATAAATCAATTGATAATTATGCAGACATTTTCCCCCCATAATTTCCAAGAAGTATTAAGCTGGCCGATTTCCAAAGTTGGCTGCCAGAAGACATGATATTGTGTGCAATCCAGGATGCAAACTGACAAACATACATCACATATTGCCGTAAAACGGATGTATATTTCGAAATGTCATGCTTAAGAAAACAACAGGCATGTTAGTGCATCAATCTTAAAGACATTTTTCTTGATTTCTGAGTATTCTGAACTTCTGTTGTGATGCAAATGTGCCAGACGCGGATGTAGCTTCACATTCTATAGCTGACTACAAAACCGTTGCCCTTCTTTAGCTCTTAACAAGCACTTAACACGATTAATCGAAAATTCAACTAATCAATTATCATTCCCGCTTTCCCTACCTCACAATCAATAAATGATTGCACAGCCCAATTTGAAAGTTGGCACAATAAAGCAAGTCACTAGAAATAGAAATCCAGGATGCAAACTGACAAAAATACCAACCACTCTTATCATTAATGTATACTTATAAATAAGTGATAAATAACTTTATAGACAAGTTAATGCAACAACATTTGCCAAATTGACAGTCAAGACAAAGAAAACTCTATTCTTACAGTTGGTGACCCTTTTTGGGCCCTGAACCTCAGCTTGGAAACCCCATCATTGAATAACTACCTGTAACTGTTTTGACCCAAACACTTTGCTGGATGCTCTACAGGGGATACATTACTGAGGTCTCCATCTTCTAGATCAGTTGTTCTCAAACTGTGGCAGGGCTCCATCTAGTGGTACGCCAAAGAATCACTTGATGAAAGTACAGTGTTTTATTTTCCTATATTCAAACACAATGTAACTATTCAAACTGTGTGTAGTGTTACAGTGGCCAAAAATATTAAATAAACTTATCAAATAAAACCTATGTCTTGTTTTTAACGAATACTTAGGCCTACTAAGCTCCTATATTTTACTGTTGGTCATTATGGTGGCTTGTGGCTGGGCTCCATCTAGTGGTACGCCAAAGAATCGCTTGATGAAATTACAGTGTTTTATTTTCCTATATTCAAACACAATGTAACTATCCAAACTGTGTGTAGTGTTACAGTGGCCAAAAATATTAAATATACTTATCAAATAAAACTTATGTCTTGTTTTTAACGAATACTTAGGCCTACTAAGCTCCTATATTTTACTGTTGGTCATTATGGTGGCTTGTGGCTGGGCTCCATCTAGTGGTACGCCAAAGAATCACTTGATGAAAGTACAGTGTTTTATTTTCCTATATTCAAACACAGTGCAACTATTCAAACTTTGTGTAGTGCTACAGTGGCCAAAACATAAATATACTTGTTAAATAAAATCTATGTCTTGTTTTTAACAAATACTTAGACCTACTAAGCTCCTGTATCTTACTGTTGGTCATTATGGTGGTACTTTGAGAGCCAGGTATTTTCTGAGGTGCACTATATATCTTCATTTGCAAGTACTATCTCAGTTTAGCTTCCAATAATTATTAAATTACCTAAACACCAGTCTTAAGGTAATAAATATATAGTTAATAACTTATAGTCGAGGTTTCTGTGGTTTATCCATTATAGAGTGCTCAATACCGGGGTAGAGCGGAATATACGTTAGGTCAGGAAAAAAAACACAGAGGCTATTTCATCCCTACAAGCCTGTTTCGCAGGTTTCCCTGCTCTTCAAGGGATTATATTATAAAATCCCCTGCAGAGCAGGGAAACCTGCGAAACAGGCTTGTAGGGATGAAATAGCCTCTGTGTTTTTTCCTGACCTAACGTATAGTTAATAACTTATATTATGGTGTATATGTCCCGTTATTGCATATGTTAATGTCTGTTATATTTCATTTTTTTGAGAAAATGTAATCTCTGGTGTTCCTGAGTAGCACAAGATGAAGCCCACGTACAACCAGTGTTAAAATGGTATTTGTATTTTGTATTTTTTGACACGTGTGAGGGTTTAGCTGTTACTTTAAGGAGGGATTTAGGTGATTTCTGGTGAGAAATAGCACACGTTCTTTAATAATTGTACCTTTTCCACAATTCAAGTCTGAGTGATGTAGTAACAGTACACAATCATGTACTTTTTCAGTGTTAGATTTAAGGTCACGGGGGGTCACACCTCTTTCTCTTTTCCACTTGCTCGGGCGCGCACCTTTGCCCCTCCGTCCGATCAAACATTGACAATTTCCACATTAATGCACGTGTTCCCGGTGTTATTTTTACATTTGTGCGCGCGAGAGTTTGAGATGGAAACAAAAGAAAATAATAGTTTCTGCTGCCTGAGGTGTGTGATGTTTATGCTGAATTGGGTGGGGGAGTTCTCTCTCTTTCTCTTTTTTTAATGCAAGCCCAGCAGCAGCAGACGTTTGGGCCACCAGTCCAGTCCAGTCAGTCAGATGGCTTTATTGTTACCAGCTGTTGCTTGTGGGCCATGTATGTACACTCACCTTTCTGCACTCAGGATATGATCATATGCTATTTTTTCTGGGAGTTAAAATAACTTTCTGCCATGCACTCAAACAAAACTAAAAGCAACAGTATTGCTAAAAACCTGCAAAAACAAGTTAGGCCACAACACTTAATCCACACACCTAACTCCAATTAAGTCAATTAAGAGCAGCATGCATCTAGCAGGGGGGGTGGACTTACCCGAAGTAGGCTGCGCTGGGTGGCGGCAAGTGGATGACATAGACTAGGAGTGTGAACGATAACCATCCCAGGAGTAGGTGTCCATCCAGCATTTTGCTGCGGCTCCAGGGCAGATCATTTCGTTGCTCCTGAGTAGCTGCGCAGAGTCCCAACTTGGACGCTCCACGCTTCTTATACTAAGAGGAGACGAGGCGCGGGGCGCGCTCCTCCCAGCTGCAGAGAGAGAGAGAGAGAGAGGGCGAGGGAGAGAGAGAGAGAGAGCTGCAGTATATCTGAGCAACATCCACAGATTATTATGTCACTTTTTAGTTATTCCACAGATCACATCGTCACCTACTAATACAGCAAAACAGAGTTTTTAAATAAGCACTAATATAAATTGAATGGCATGTTTATTTATTTATTTATTTTCTAAATATTACAACATGGTAGTCGTATATTTTCGGACAAGTTAAAAAAACAACAAAATAAATAATAATGCAAATAAATCTCCATCCATCCATTTTCTACCGCTTATCCCTTTCGAGGTTGCGGGGGTGCTGGAGCCTATCCCAGCTACATTCTGGCGGAAGGCGGGGTACACCCTGGACAAGTCACCCCCTCATCACAGGGCCAACACAGATAGACAACATTCATTCATTCATTCATTGGCGATCACTCGACGCGAGTATGATAGTCCTCCTGTTGGTGAGTCTAGTCATCTGTGGGTCCTCAGGTGGTTGTGGAGGCCAATCCGTGATCCACAGACTCTATTGCAGTGGGGGCATATGTGCGTGATTGTCGTGGTAGTAGTGGTGGTTGTGGTGGTGGTCTGAGGAGCTGTTTTGGTAGTGGATCTCTCCTTTCTTTGTTGCCTCTTGGTTTCCGCGGCACGGTGGAGGTCCTTTTCTAACCGTGCTGTGCCTTCATGGACCATCCTTCTCCACAAAACCCTCTGGTGGGCAGTCTCCTCCCAGGTGTTGAGGTTGAAGCAGCATTTCCTCAGATGGATTTTGAGGTTATCTTTATACCGCTTCTTCTGCCCCCCTTGGGTGCGTTGTCCTTCCGTCAGTTGTCCGTACAACATCTGTTTTGGAAGGCGACTGTCTGGCATGCGAATTACATGGCCTGTCCATCGCAGCTGGTGCCGACTGACAGTTGTAGTGATACTGGGCATGTTAGCTTCCTTCAGAACACTAATGTTGGTACGCCTATCTTCCCAGCTGATCCTGAGGATCTTGCGGAGACATCGCTGGTGGTACTTCAAACCCACATTCACACACTAGGGCCAATTTAGTGTTGTCAATCAACCTATCCCCAGGTGCATGTCTTTGGAGGTGGGAGGAAGCCGGAGTACCCGAAGGGAACCCACGCAGTCACGGGGAGAACATGCAAACTCCACACAAAAAGATCCTGAGCCCAGGATCACACATAGGCACACATACTAACCCCTGTGCCATATTATGTTCAATGTATTATAATTATATTTAATATGATTATTTGTTATATATTACATACAGTTTATTTAATAATAGTTTGACTATGTCCATATATTCTTTATGCTTAATTATATAACTAGTAAAAAATCTGTAGACACATTTATATGTGTGAAGGGAGTCAAAATATAACATGCCAACAGGTGTGCATATTTAAAGGGGAAGTGCACTTTTAAAAAATGTTGCCTATCTTTCACAAATCCTATGTGAGACAAGAACACACGTCTGTCTCATGCATTCCTTATTGCAGCAAAAAATTGCAAGCAAGAGGTGGCTAACAATGTAGTAAATGGGATTAATCTATTCCGACTATAAAGCCCTCTAAAAACTTTTTTTTTTAAAACACAGAGAATACTCAATTTTTATGCCGTGACCTGCATATCAACCAAGTATTAGCGACATTGTTATTGTTAGAGCTTACACGGAGGAACTACTTTTAGAAACACGGCGCCGTGATCACAGAGGTAACATAACTACTGAAACTGTTGATATACTGAGCTGCTGCTGCTGCATCGCCTCTAAATTCGTCAAAGTTAATTCTGGATCATAAATCATGCTTCTCACTTGTAATGGTCAACTTTGAAATTCAATTTAGACCCGAAGACATTGCTAGGTAGACGTGACAAGTTGCTCCATTGATCCCAGCATTTGTCACCTGAGGAGTGACAATTGTGATAATTCATCATCTAGACATTGTGCAGTAAGTGATTGTTTTATTATCTTAGTATGGTTTGTATTTTTTTTTCTCAGCACTTAGCAGTACTGATACATGATGCTTAGTGTTTTACTAGAGCTGGATCTGCCTCCCACTCAGCTTCTAAAACTTGTAGCTCATCCTCTTTATATTATGGATCAATAATATAAGGTTCTGGATCATCATTTGTCCCAAATTAGTTATTGGCTCTCATGAAGTTTGCCATAATTAACAGTAGTTGTTGTTTTTTAAGGACACAGTGAACCTTTTGGTGTGCTCTGTGAAATCAACGCGCCACCAAAAAGTTATATATATATATATATATATATATATATATATATATATATATATATATATATATATATATATATATATATATATATATATATATATATACATATGTATATATATATATATATATATATATATATATATATATATATATATACATATGTATATATATATATATATATATATATATATATATATATTGTATGTATGTATGTATATATATACATATATATATTATATACTGTATATGTATATATATATTATATATGTATATATATATATATATATATATATATATATATATATATATATATATATATATATATATATATATATATATATATATATTGTGTTTTCCACTTCATGTTTGTGATGTCTCCCTCTTGTTTTTGTTAGTTTTTTTGCCTTTTGGATATATATATATATATATATATATATATATATATATATATATATATATATATATATATATATATATACATATATATATATATATATATATATATATATATATATATATGTATGTGTAAACACAATATATATATATATTGTGTTTTCCCCTTTATGTTTGTGATGTTTCCCTCGTTTTCGTGTGTTTTTTGCCTTTTGGATCCGCCCTTCGGGGTTACGCAACAAGGGGTGCTTTTTCAGGAACTTTTGGATTTGCCTTGGGGGGGTGCCATGGTCATGCTTACGCCAGAGACTGGCTGCTGGCTCTCGGCCACACCGGAGTCCGTGTGGAGAGACTGGAGTAGATGTGGAGGAGTAGATAGGTCTGCGGAGCTATAAGCGTTGGCCGTCGGAACGGATAAGCTTTGCGGAGCCCTGGTTGAGTGAGCATGTATAGGACACGCCTGTCTCCTTGGATGGATTCTCTCTCATCCGCGCGGACTAGACATTGGCTGAGAGCTGGTGGGCAGCCTTGGATGGAGTCAGCTGTCTTGATTGCTTTGTTGTGTCTGTTCCTGCCTCTGGCCGTGCTGCCCCCCGACCATATCAGGCAATGGCCTGGAGCACAGTAGAGGCCACCGTGGTGTATGTGGGTGTTGAAATGGTGTAGCTGTTTGGTTTTGTCTGTCAATGCATGGTGCAAACATATGTGCACAGCATGTATTAGTTATTGCAAATAGTTTTTCGTTGTGTTTTTGTTTTGTAGCTGTCTGAATATATAGTGCCTCTGAAGTGTAGGTTCGTTGCATCATCTCTGGGCCTTTTTAAAATGAGCACTGTACCAAGTCAAATTTTTTGTACATTATATACTTGGCCAATAAATATTATTTTGATATATACGTGTATATTAGGGGTGTCCAAAAAAATAACATTTTCGAATTTTTGTCATCATTTTTCGATTCTTAATTGGTTTTAAAAAGTTTTTTGTTTTTTTATTGATCTGTCTCATCTAGCCACTCATGTAAGTTATATTGTTGATGTTGATACCCATATCTGCTATACAGATTTTCTTTAGAAAAGAGAAGTATGGGATACTTCTTTTGTTGCTTTATTTGTATTTGACTTTATTAAATGTTTTGAGTCGAATTTTATTAAACAAAATTAGTTTTCTCCAAATTTCTCCATAAAAAAGGAGAAATTTAATCGTAGAACTGGCGCAAAATGTTATTAAAAAAGTATTGATTTTGAATCGAGAATTGCTTTGAATCGAGAATCGATTCCAAATCAAATTGTTACCCCCAAGAATCGAATCAAATCGAATCGTGTGATGCCCAAAGATTCAAAGCCCTGATGTATATGTGTGGGAATTTGATGGAAATAATAATTACTCTTGTTTGAACTATATATAAATATGTTGCTGCCATGTTACAAACGCTTTTGTCAGAGTTTGTTGGTGACGAACCCCAAGATGCAGAGATGACGGCAGGCATTGAGCGAGAAAACATGATTTAATTAAACACTATGGCAAAAAAACAAACAAAAGGGTAACAACAAAAGGCGCGCACAAGGCGGAGAACAAACTTGGCTATGAACTAAAATAGCAAAAATGCTAACTGTGGACAAGAAACAAAAACACTTACTGTGACACGAAGGAACTATGACATGAGCAGAGTGAACAAAAGTAGACAGAGCTACAACAACAATTATTATGACAGGTAGTAGTGACAACAACAATGACAATGACAATAATCCAGCAGTGACTGGAGGGTAGGGCAGGTATAAATAGCAGCTGGCTGATTGACACCAGGTGTGGCCAGGTGCCAATCAGCCACAGCACTCAGGGAGACAAACAGGAAACAGAACCAAAACAAGAGCCCTGACAGGAAATACTACACACACACAGAGGAAAAACTAAAACACAACCAAACTGTCAGGGGCAAGCCTGACAGCTTTCTTAGTGAAGCCCAATTAATGTAATGTACAATTAAATTATTAGACAAAATGTGTGTGTTAAATCAAAACAAAAGTTAATATATGTGGGAGTCATTGGTCACTCTATTAGGTACACCTCAATATTTGTTATACTACAGTATCACAGACAGGACCTCCACTCGAACCATCGTGGGCCTGACTTTTTCCTGCACTTCGCTGCGCTCTAGTTGTATGTCAAACACCTGTAACTCCTTGTCGCCATTCCCAAAGACATCACAGGCTGCAGAGAGTTGAGGTGGATTTTTTTGTTGTTGTTGATGTTGGTTAAAGATTGGCGGCGAAGGTTAAATATCAGTCCACTCCTGTCGCTGTGAGCAAGTGAGAACGAGGCGGGTTCACATTCAATTCCCGGCGAGGAAAGACGAGCTAAAATGTTGTCAGCAAATACGACTGTAGGTCAATTTCACAAGAGAGCAAAAAGCTGGTAATCACTTTGCAAAGCTGTCACACACTGAGAGCCATTGAGACCCACTGGCCAGCTATCAATCATCCTTGGCGAGTAACCTGAACACTTTGGCAGGCCCGCTCATGAAAAATATTTAGCCTCTGCCACTGCTTTTCAATACATACGATTTTGGGGATTAACGGAATGATGCGTGCAACTTCTGAGGCATGAATAATGCAACACGTATTTACTTTTTTATTCATTTACTTTCATAATAAACAGACTATGAGGAACTAATGAGAACTAACTAATGATGTACAAAACCCAAAACCAGTGATGTTGGCACTTTGTGTAAATCGTAAATACAAACAAAATACAATGATTTGCAAATCCTTTTCAACCTATATTCAATTGAATAGACTGCAAAGTACTTAACGTTCGAACTGGAAAACTTTGTTATTTTTTGCAAATATTAGCTCATTTGGAATTTGATGCCTGGAACATGTTTCAAAAAAGCTGGCACAAGTGGCAAAAAAGACTGAGAGAGTTGAGGAATGCTCATCAAACACTCATTTGGAACATCCCACAGGTGAACAGGCTAATAGGGAACAGGTGGGTGACATGATTGGGTATAACACAATCATTTCAAATTGTTTTTGGAACCTGTGGACGTTGTGTCCTCCGGACCAAAGAGGAAAAGACCCATCCGGATTGCCATAGGCGCAAAGTTCTAAAGCTAGCATCTGTGATGGTATGGGGGTGTATTCGTGCCCAAGGCATGGGTAACTTACACATCTGTGAAGGCACCATTAATGCTGAAATGTACATACAGGTTTTGGAGCAACATATGTTGCCATCCAAGCAACGTTATCATGGACGCCCCTGCTTATTTCAGCAAGACAATGCCAAGCCACTTGTTGCAACAGCTTGGCTTCATAGTAAAATAGTGTGGGTACTAGACTGGCCTGCCTGTAGTCCAGACCTGTCTCCCATTGAAAATGTGTGGCACATTATGAAGCCTAAAGTACCACAACGGAGACCCCGGACTGCTGAACAACTTAAGCTGTACATCAGGCAAAAATGGGAAATAATTCCACCTGAAAAGCTTAAAAAATTGGTCTTCTCAGCTCCCAAACATTTACTGAGTGTTGTTAAAAGGAAAGGCCATGTACACAGTGGTAAAAATGCACCTGTGCCAACTTTTTTGCAATGTATTGCTGCCATTAAATTCTAAGTTAATGATTATTTGCAAAAAAAAGTTTAGTTTTAGTTTCTCAGTTCGAACATTAAATATCTTGTCTTTGCAGTCTATTCAATTGAATATAAGTTGAACAGGATTTGCAAATCATTGTATTCTGTTTTTATTTGCGATTTACACAACGTGCCAACTTCACTGGTTTTGGGTTTTGTACATGAATTCACCAGCTTTATTCAACCCCCTCATGTCCTCCTGCGTAAACACCTTTCAGTAACCTGCACCTGACATCTTTTGTGTGCGGCCACACCTTGAATTCTGGCGCGGAAACACAGGCAGGTTGTATGCAAACTTGGAAGCGCTCCAGACACGCCTGGGCTGCGCTCGACTGCCACAATTAGGGCTTCAGGAGTTCAATTGCCCATTTGTAGTTTATGACAATGACGGGCCAAACAGCTGTGCAGTATATGCACATTAGTGATTCACTTGCCTTATAATATGTATAAGGCAACCTACCGACTCGTCTTGTCCTTTTTATGCGGTGTTGGGCATCAGGTTACCTTCTGTAAGGGTTCTGAACTCCTGTTTCCATGACAGTGTTGCAGTGAACATTTGTCAAACCGAGGTCGGCATGGATGTAGCTTGACTTCCCAATGCTGACATGATTTTGCTTTTCCTTTTAAAAAAAAAAACTTTTGAGAGAAGAGCCTCTTAAAAGGTCGCTTTTTTGAACCTTCAAGTTTTGTAAATAACCCCAAGAAGGAGACACTTTGCCCTTCTTACAGACATGGCACCGTCCCGGATGTGATTGCTCCCACCGTTCTGCGGAGGAAAGCTTTGTAAAACAACATGCTTCGCTACACATCCTAAAATAAAAGCTGGCAGTCCGGACAGCTGTAAGTTTTTTGGTAATTTTGCCTTTCTGCAGCTAACAGGCCAAACTTACATAATGTTACTGTTAAAATGTGACACTATCATTAGCATTGTAGCTCACATTGCTATGTTAATGTTGCTAATGTTACGTTGTTGTAGGTAATGTGTCAAACTCCCGGCCCATTAAAAATCAAACAGTTTCTGCCAGTCTGTACATCTCACCAAAAGCCTCACCATTCCATACACAGCAGACTGACAGTTGTATTAATAGGATGCATTGCACTAACCATTTTTACTAAGAGTGTCACATTACCACCAAAATGGTACACGACTAAAAACACCTCCACTTTATCTATTTAAACCTGTTTTGTAGAAAATGCATTAAAAGGATGTACGATAACCCAGTTAAAAAAATTATCATTAAACGACCAAGGCATTCTGGGAAACACTTGCTTCTCAGCCACATTCTCAGACTCTTCTCAATTCAGCGGAAGACTCCCAGGAATTGCTGTTGTCTACCAACATCTTGACTTTATTATCAGTACTATAGTAGTATAGTCATGTTGCATTTACAAGCTCAGACTGTCGTAAAATAGAACTCCTAAGCAGAAATTAATGAACATTAATACTAATATTTTCAAAAAAATTAACATTTCCTTTTCACCAGTGTCTATGAATGTTCTCATTCATCCAGGTCACTGTCATCTCAGGGCATTCAATCGATGGCCACTGGACTGTTTGGTTTGTTTTCGAAGACGTTTCGCCTCTAATCCGAGTAGGCTTCATCAGTTCATGCTCATAGACTTAGATTGGTCAGATCTAGTCTTAGACTTAGATTGGTCAGATCTAGTCTTAGACTTACATTGGTCAGATCTAGTCTTAGACTTAGATTGGTCAGATCTAGTCTTAGACTTAGATTGGTCAGATCTAGTCTTATACTTAGATTGGTCAGATCTTGTTTTAGACTTAGATTGGTCAGATCTAGTCAAGCGGCTGGTGCCAAAACCCCAAATATTTATACTCCAAAACCAGGAGGGTGTGCCTGGGCAAGGATGGTTTTGTCCTATCATAGTGAAAAAAACAACTGTTTTGATTTAACCAAACAATCCTACTGTCAAAGCCAACGACAGTCGTTGAAGGGTGATTTCTCTTCGTTAGCATCGAGGTATTGTGGAAGGTCGCTGTGGATCGACTACTACCAGTCCAAAATAGTCGGAATCACCCAAGTTAGCATTCCCTTCAGTTGTAAACAAATGGCACAAATGGCACACCTTTTGTGACCAGAATGTTTCTAACTCACGGGTGTCAAACTCAAGGCCCGGGGGCCAGATTTAATTTGGCCCTCGAAAGCCTGGAAATAATATGCATCAATTAAGTACTGTAACTTTCTTACTGAATGTATACTTTCTTTCTTTCTTTTTTTTATTAAATCAACATAAAAAAACACAAGATGCAATTTCAATTAGTGCATCAACCCAAAAAACCTCCCTCCCCCATTATTATGTATTATGTTATAATGTATTCTTTCTTTCTATTTTGGGAGAAAAAATATATATGTACTCCATGTAATCACAAATGATGTTGACTTAAATATTGTCTAATTATGCACAAATATATCATCAAACATTCAAACCATTTTTCAAATAGAAATAAATACTAACAATAATGATTTTAAAGCAAGTTATCCATCAAAAAAATTGTGCAATGTAAAAGTAGCAATAGATTTCATGGTAAAATTGTGAAATTCACTGTGGTTTTTACAGCATTTTTCTCTAAAAAACAGTATTTTTTTTACTGTAATAAACTGTGGTGCCGTTTTGGCATTTACAGTAATACACCGAAAAATCTACAGTTGTTGATTTGCAGTTAAAGAAAAACAAACAAACTGGCAGCTCAGGTGCCAAAATATTACTGTAACATTTTTTTGATTTACAGTAAAAAAAAGTAATGTAAATTTTACAGTAAAATTATTTTTTTCACCATAAAAACAGCAGTGCTCTTTTTCCATTTACAGTAATATACACAAAATGTTGAGATGAAACTATTGCAACTTACCATATATATTTTTTTCATTTTAGTTTTAATCTACTAATAAAATGCATAAACAAATTGTGTTATAATAGTGTTCACTGTTAGAAGCGACCCTCTGGGGTCAAACATAACTGCGATCAGTGAAAACGACTTTGACACCTCTGTTCTAACTCCTGTTATTTGTTGGAATAACATGTTATGAAAAAGGTGATCGCATAAAAACACATTCGCTACTTGTCATGCACATTTTGTCCAAATTAGAAAACACAACCACAGATGAGTGACAAATTGTATCTCTGTAGCTTTCAAATCTGCACACACTTATGGACTCCCATTTTGTTTCATTTATGTCTCCTGTGTGATTGACTTTGACAACTGCATGACTGTATGACTTCAGAGTTAGCAGGTAGAGGTAAAAAGTGGATCAAGTTCACCATGGCGCTTCTTGGAGACACACTGTTAGAGACAAGGGTGGGCAATAATCGCACATTAGCGCTTAAGCTACAGACACACAAAACAACTTGTTCCCACAATGTTAGTACTTCAAAGCTAGATTCTGGACTACACAATTCCAACACACTATTGAGACCTACTAACTTTGTTGAAAATAAACATAATATTATGGTATGTTTAACCGGATTTGCCTTGTCTTTGACTCCCTCTCAAATTGCCTTGGTTTTGGTTCATGTGGTCTTGACTGCAATACTTGTCACCCCCTCATAAATCTACGTTTATGGAACAAGTTGCAGTAGAGGAGGGCTATTCAACGGGCCCAATTCCGGCCCGGGAATGACACCGAACCAGCCTGCGAGTTCAGTTGAAACTGGGAGAGACTAACATTTTGCAGCATATTTCTAAAATTACTACCGTGGAAAAAAAAAAAAACAGCAGATTTTACAATTAGAAACATAATTTTGACGTCAGAATTTCAACGTAAAATGTACCGTGATTTTTACACCGAATGACTGTAAATTGAAAAACGGTACCATCCTTATGTTTACTGTAAAATTGTGGCAACTGCGCTTTCATTTTTTCCCGTAAAATCTAAGATTGTTGTTTTTACACTGCATTACGTAAATGATGAACGGTACATGAATGCACAGTAACTATATATATATATATATATATATATATATATATATATATATATATATATATATATATATATATATATATATATATATATATATATATATACAGGCCAAAAGTTTGGACATACCTTCTCATTCAAAGCGTTTTCTTTATTTTCATGACTATGGTATTTAAATTGTAGATTGTCACTGAAGGCATCAAAACTATAAACGAACACATGTGGAGTTATGTTCTTAACAAAAAAAGGTGAAATCACTGAAAACACGTTTTATATTGTAGTTTCTTCAAAATAGCCACCCTTTGCTCTGATTACTGCTTTGCACACTCTTGGCATTCTCTCGATGATCTTCAAGAGGTAGTCACCTGAAATGGCTTTCACTTCACAGTGGTCCTAATTTTGATGCCTTCAGTGACAATCTAAAATGTAAATAATCATAAAAATAAAGAAAACACATTGAAATGAGAAGGTGTGTCCAAACTGTTGGCCTGTATTATATATACAGTATACAAGCCTGTTTCACAAGTTTCTCTGCTCTTCAGGGGATTATATATATATATATATATATATATATATATATATATATATATATATATATATATTTGGCCAGGCTGCAAAAGCCTGGCCAAATTGTTTTAGCCCAATGCGGCCCCCCAGTCCAAATATTTGGACACCCCTGACTTTATAGGACGCTGGTTCTCAGGAAGAGACAACATAGGAATAATAGTGAAGGGTAGTGATGGGCGGATCGATACTGAAATATCGATAAAGTTGATACCGAAATCAAAATATTGATACTTATGATATTTTTGTTATTTGAGATAATGCATATCATTAACAGAAACACAATCCGTCTATATATCCATCTTCTTCCGCTTATCCAAGGTCGGGTTGCGGGGGCAGCAGCCTAAGCAGAGAAGCCCAGACTTCCCTCTCCACAGCCACTTCGTCCAGCTCTTCCCAGGGGATCCTGAGGTGTTACCAGGCCAGCCAGGAGACATAGTCTCCCCATTGTGTCCTGGGTCTTCCCCGTGAACTCCTACCAGTCGGACGTGCCCAAAACACCTTCCCAGGGAGCCAGGGACATTCGGATCAGATGCCTGAACCACCTCACATGGCTACTCTCGATGTGGAGGAGCAGCGGCTTTACTCTGAGCTCCCCCCGAATGACAGAGCTTCTCACCGTTTCTCAAGGGAGAGGCCCGCCACCCGACGGAGAAAATTCATTTTGTCCGCTTGTACCCGTGAGTCTCAGCTGAAGAGGTAGGAACACAATAGAAGCTCTAGTTCCTGGAACTATAGGTTCAGGTAGTTTATTCAAATCATGCTGATGACGTATGGAAGAGTGGCTTGGTATATTTCTACACTGATAGCACGTAAATAAACAGACAACATTAGGTCAGAGTTATTTTACTAAAAAGTTAGTAAATGAAATACAAAGCAATCTTATATAAAACGATGTAATTTAAAAAATAAAGTGTATTGAATTGTTTATAAAAAAATCAGGCTTTTGTCCGCAATGTCCAAAAGTCGTCCTCTCAGTAAATCATTTAAATAACAATATATAAAGACTAAATATCAGTATTTATCTCACGCCGGCAACATAAACACATTCGCTTTAGCGTTAGCTTGTTAGCATTAGCACCCTGTTCACTCGGGTTGAGGCTAAACATTACTGTTAGTATTTGATGTAATTTACCTTCGTTACACTCCTGTACTTACTCTGGGTTTTTTTCACATTAACCCAACAAAGTCAGAGTAGTAAGCACCTGAGGTCGTTGCTTCGAGTCTTGCTTCATATTCCAGCATAAATATGTTTACAAGAATCCGTCCACTTCTCGTAACTTCGCTTATCAAAATGAAGTTTGAAAAAATAATAAAACGCAATTTACTTTAAAGACTCCAGCTGATTAAAAACACTGCAAGATAGTTTCACTGATCAGCGATTTTCAGCACCAAGACGCCACACAAACGTTGCTGCAATTTGAAAGTAGCTTTCATTCTTCCAAAAAGGACAAGTGGTAGAAAATGGATGGATGGATGGATGGAAGTCCCCGCAGATACTTCGCAATCGTGTGTTTAAAAAAAAAAGTTTTAGGAACTCCCCCAACTGTGTTCAACCAATCAGCGTTCGAAAGCACAGCCTGCCCCTGATAGGGTTCCGGGAACCTTAAGTCTTAAGTCTCGGCAGGCTCTGTTCACAAAAGCCACATCACAAAGCTATGGTGTCCTTTTGATAACTGACACCATGTTTAATTATAATTGTAATATTTGAAGGATGATAAATGAATGTGTTGTGGCAGTATGCGGATTTCACCAATGCGGCGATTTGTGGAAACAATCGGTTGCTTTTCCAAATAAATAATGATAAATGGGTTATACTTGTATAGCGCTTTTCTACCTTCAAGGTACTCAAAGCGCTCTGACAGTATTTCCACATTCACCCATTCACACACACATTCACACACTGATGGCGGGAGCTGCCATGCAAGGCGCTAACCAGCAGCCATTAGGAGCAACGGGTGAAGTGTCTTGCCCAAGGACACAACGGACGTGACGAGGATGGTAGAAGGTGGGGATTGAACCCCAGTAACCAGCAACCCTCCGATTGCTGCCACGGCCACTCTACCAACTACGCCCCAAACATTTTTAATAAACTGCCAACGTTAGAATGCTAAACAGGAAGTGCTTAAAGTTTAATGGCTTTGTAAAAACACTGAGACTAAGTTCATTGTGTTCTTCGTGTTGTTTTTGAAACTGCACCATTTTTTTTCCTCAGAGTTTTCAACGTACATCTAGTGATTTGCCAAGAGGATTAGTTGTAGAATGTACATTTTCAGAATGTACTTGTTCTATTTTTGGCCAAAGTAAGACAAAGAAAAGACTCTGAAGTTGTCTTTATTTTTAAGTTATTATGCCATGATTTTACTAGTCCAGCCCGCGTGAGAATAGATTTTCCTTCATGCGGCCCTTGAGCTAAAATGAGTTTGACACCCATTATATAGCAATTGCAATAAAACAGCCATTGCAAACTTTGTTTATCTAAGAAAATTTTTGACAATCAAAATGAGTCACTCAATTCGATAAAACAACAAGCGTATGTATCCATTTCTTGTAGGCTATTTAGTGACACTACACACAGCGAGTTGAATATAAATAAGATAATGCATTTAGTGCAGAGTAGTAAGTATCTCATCGGTATTGGCGATACCTGCCTGAATTTTACTCATTATCGAATAGTAAAGGAAAATAGTGGTATCACACCTCACTAAGGGAGAAGCTTCCTGAAAATGTGGCTGTCAAAGCAGTTTATTTGAATATCTCTGCAGTAGAGGATCAAGAAGCTAACTTTTCCATGGACACATGTGGCATGCAGTTATTTAAAACAGTCAAGGTCATATCAGTTGTTGATTTGCATGATTTCTCATTGGATATTTCACACAGGTGAGCACTTGAAGGCACAGGAATGCACCTTCCCCTCCTCCAACATTATGAGCTTGTCACTCACTCCCACACAGGGATTGAAAAAAAAGGGGGGGAGGGGGGGGGCCCAGTAAGGGCCTTTGCTGCTTAATAACGCCAGCTTCTAAGGAGATCAGCAGGAGGGTTTGTCAGTACATGACAAGAATGGACACTAATCCAGGGCAATACCCAACGGGCCCTGCGTGTCTCTGGAGTGGGATAATTGATTCCCACACCCTACTTACAGCACAACAGTCCCTCCAGCTCACCCCCGTCTCCGCTCCACGCCAGCGATGAGGGTTAAAAGCGTGTGGTCTTAACGAGCTCCTGCGCTGTCATAAGTGTTGTAGCAGAAATGGCTTTTGGTAATGGACACTAATCTCTCCAGTGTGTCTCCCTCCTCACTGATGACATACCAGCCTCCTCTCGCATCGCGCTTTCTTACGCTTCACTCTCACAGTCCCACAAATTATTCATGACAACACACGGGCACATTAGAAACACAACCATGAGAGAGTTGCAGTGGTGTAGCGTCATGAAGTAAACAGGCCAAAGCCAGGAGGCTGTAGAGGAGTGCGAGCGGTAACTTGGAATTAAGCAATAAAGTCGTAAATGTATTTTTTTAAGGATCTACTGCTACTGCTGTTTTTAAGATCTACAGCAGGGGTGTAAAACGAATATATTGTACATACAAATTCACATATACTCACATACATACATAGGTACCTACACTCCCACATACATACACAAATACAGTACATATTTACATACTTAAAGTTTGTACATCCACACGCACATTCAATATACAAACATACACATACACATACTGTACAAACACATATACACTTTCTGTACATATACATTCACTGTACAAACACATATACACATTCTGTACATATACAAGTACATATGCATACATACACTCATGCACATAATCACGTTTCATCAAACATATATTAACGTTGTTGCCCTAGGGTAAACTGGGTATAACACATGGCACACTGACAAAGCTTAACCTATTGTTACTATAACAATCTACAAGGTTAATGTAGGTTGCTTCTCTTTCTCCCCCTCCATTTGTCTGCATTCTTTCGTATCTCAAGTTATCATTACGTATATGTATTGTTGCATTTCAACAACTGTATTGTTGATAATAAAGGTAAAGTATCGGTATTGTTCATTATCAATAGTGATATTTCTATTGGTATTTGTATTGCTCCATTTGTAGTGTCATTTCTGTATTATTTTTTATTTTCGCTAACTGCTTAATTGCTATTACTTTTACCATCATATTTGTACATGTCGTATTTGTGAAGTGAAGTGAACTACATTTATATAGCGCTTTTTCTCAAGTGACTCAAAGCGCTTTACATAGTGAAACCCAATATCTAAGTTACAGTTAAACCAGTGTGGGTGGCACTGGGAGCAGGTGAGTAAAGTGTCTTGCCCAAGGACACAACGGCAGTGACTAGGATGGCGGAAGCGGGGATCGAACCTTCAACCCTCAAGTTGCTGGCACGGCCGCTCTACCAACCGAGCTATACCGCTGATGTTGCTCTATTGTTGTTGTTGTTGTGTTTGCTGTTGTTGTTTTCGTCTCTCTGTCTAATCCCCCTCTTGTCCCCACAATTTCCCCCTCTGTCTTCTTTTTTCTCTCTTTCTATCCCCTCCTGCTCCGGCCCGGCTGCACCAAATGATAATATAAATACATTTAATAAAGTCAAATACAAATAAGGCAACAAGAGAAGTATCCTTCACTTCTCTTTTGTAAAGTAAATCTGAACAGCCGATATGGGCATCTACATCAACTATATGATTTGCCTGAGAAGCTGGACAGGACAAAAAAACAAAAAAAAACGAATTTCAGATCAGGGGCCACATGGAAAAAAATCAACTCCTAAGTGGGCCGGACTGGTAAAATCACGGCACGATAACTTAAAAATAAAGACAACTTCAGATTGTTTTCTTTGTTTAAAACTAGAACAAGAACAAATGTACAAATCATAATGTTATTGGGGTTTTTTTACACTTACATGTTGCGGTTAATAATTTATTTGTCGTTATTTATATTTTCTGAATAAATTATGTGATAATGTTCATCAGTCAACTCATTGGTGTCAATTTTCAATCTATCAAGATAACAAATGTTTATCAATATCAAATTACAGGATAATACTTATGTAGTTTGATCATTTTCCTCGACTGATGTACTAACATCATGTGGTTTATTTTGTACATATGTAGCATCATCTTCAAAGATACAAAGAATTGCTTTTGCGTCATCCAGTGGACACATTTAGAACAGCTGTTTCATTCATTCAAAAATTTCAGGAACGTTTTTATATTTAGCAAACTAATCCCGCCAGCCGGATAAATCCTGTTCGCAGGCCTGATCCGGCCCTCGGGCCATACGTTTGACACCCCTGATCTACAGCAAAAGTGCTTTTTAAAGATGGAGCACTCTGATAGGTTTTCAGATCTTTGTCAAAAATACACGTCAAAGCGCTCTGTTATTTTTAAGGCTCTTTAAAAAAAAAAACTAGACAAATATTGTCTATTTGACCCTTTTAACGCTAGTCAAAGCTCCTCAATGTGAGAGAGTGGCCAGATCTTTTTAACGACCTACTGAAAAATGCAAGTCAAAGATTCATTCATGGGCCGGTTTTGGCTCGCGGGGCACTAATAAATTCTAAAAAGTTTATGAGGAAATGCTTTGATCACAGTGCAAAAGTTTAAATTTTTTTTTTTTTTAAACAGTATTTGTTACCCTTCTCAAGTGAAATACCTCCAGGTCCACCACCCAACATCCAACTGCACATTCCGTCTCATTTGAGCGGCCCTGAAGCCTCAAAGCCCAAAGGTCCCCCACTGTAATTGCACAGAAATAAAAAACTAATGTGAAAACGCTGAAAGAAATTTGACTTTTCAACGCCTTCTTACTTTATGCTGCCTCTGTCAAGGAAATTTAATATTTTTGCTTTGTCTACTGGCGTCAAAAATCTTGTTTTGTAGCCATATTGCACAACCTGGGACAAATTAAAGCAGAGATATGAAATTACTTGACCTCTAGATAGCTTCCTGAGAACCAGCGTTTGTTTTCAGTGAATTTATTTTGTGTAAGTTAAACATTTTTGGAATAAAGTAGCCCTGTTATGCAAAACCCAAATGTCCACTCCACTAGGCTATATAGTAGAATGTAATAAGGAAAATAGCATCTCGTTATTGCTTCATGACAAGCAGTAGAAAATGGATAGATGGATGGATGTGGCCCAACCTCGTACACACAGGCATGGGTTCAATTCATGGCCAGGGTTGCGTTTTGAAGAGCATCTATTGTAAAAACTAAGTCGAAACAACCTGACAGGGAAAAGCTGAAAGTGAAAAAACTGTGGACCAGCCTGGATACCAACCCAAACATCTGAAACTTAAGCTAAAAGTTGGGTCTCTGCCAAGCAGTATGTTTCAGTTTATTTTCTTATAGGCTAGGATAGGATCAACTTTATTCATCCAACAATGGGGAAATTATGCGGTTGCAAATAGAAAAAGTCCACCAAAAAAAAGGTAAAAAAACACATGAAAAAAATAGGGATACATCAAAAAACACCAAGTACAAAAAAAGAGCACAGAGCTGATGCAACGAACCAGTGTTGCTATTTCTACACACTTCTACAAAAGTAAAACACTACGAAAAACCAAAAAACGAGCAATAAAGAATACATATTGCACACATACGATTGCACCATGCGTAGAAAAACGACAAAACAAAAACACGATTTCAGCGATTTCTGCGGTGCTCAAGACAGACCCAACAAAGGAATCCTAGGCTGCCCACCAGCTCTCGGCCAATGTCCGGTCCGTGCGGATGAACCGGAATCCGTCCACACCGAAGTGTCCGATACATGCTCATTCAGCCAGGGATTCCTGACGCTTAGCCACCCCAACACTATCTACCGGTACTGTGGCGAACCGAAATGTACTGTTTGGTCAGTGGTGGGCTGTCAGGGCCAGCAAGGCCTTCTCTGTCGGCCGAACATAACCAGAAATCATGATCATAATTAAAGATAAAATTATTTTTTCATTTACTTTCCCTAAATATCTAAAAATATTAATATTATCTTCATGTTATATTATGCTCCTTCCAGTGCTGTTGTTTTTAGGTTAGAGTTTTTAGCCAGTCAGAATTCAGCTAGCTTATGTTGCCATGCTGTACCAAATCTGCCCGGGGCCTTCAGAATCAACAATGTGGGCATTTGTACACTGTAAGTGAACGGTCACATATAGTTGATAGACAATTGCAATAGCCAATCAGATCACGAGTTGTTGTCAGTAAGGCCTTCTAGCTGGCCTCACGTTGAACTTGACGGCCTGTGATTGGATACCAATCACAAGTTGCGAAAACAGGAAGTGACACTGGAGCCATACGAGCCATAGAAAGCCACAGAAAACTCATCGGTACTCGCAAAGAAGGACAGCAAAATGTTGATTAGGTGGCAGATATATATTTGCAAGGCCATTTTCAAGAAGGATACTTAAGAGAAACTACATCTTGTGAGACAAGGTCGGTCGACACTGGAAGCTATCCCGGCGATGAAAAGGTTTGCCCGCCACTTTCACACGACTCAACCGACTACAACCAACTACCTACTACAAGCGGTACCACTGGCTTATACAGCGTCGAATGGGTGCTACAAATTGTGAGTTCAAATATTTTATTTCTTAATTTTTTCATGTTTCATTTGTTTTATACAATTCTTAAAATTTTGACAGTACCATGTAAGATATGTTTTAATTGCGGGTTTATTGAATGTTAAATGCGCCGAAAAATAGACTGTTTTGTACACTGTTGAGGGGATTCAATGCATAGTAGTGTGCAAGTGTGTTTCTGTATAGTATCTCCTGCCGGGTCCATGTGGTGACATAAATTACGGTATTTTGAGAGGTGAAGTCGGACTAAGTAGGACATCACTGAAGGCCTAGGTGAGAAATGCACGGCCCACCACTGTGTTTGGTGAATTGTGAGTTATGGTACAGTACCTGTAACAGCCAGGGCGCATAACAATGCGCCCTCATCTGTGCGCTCTGCTGATTGTGCCTCCAAGAGCGCAACTGCGCGTGTCAGACCTGCTGCAATCACCGGTTATCAGCACACCTGAAGTTGATCCAAGGTCCTGCCTTCAAAAGCCTGCACAACCTGCTATCCCGGGCCGGAACATAACCATCCGTTCGCGTACAGTAAGCTGTATCCTTGCTTGATGCAATCCTGCTCTCTCTGTGTTTTCCCCTCCGTGTGTCATTGTGCGTTTTCCTGTGTCGTGTCGTTCCTGCAGCAAATCCCCGTTCCTGCGTGACGAGCTGTGCGTCTCATCTTCCTCATTGTTCTCTGGCTGCCCCTTGGATCTCGTCCTCTCACTTGGACACGGACCTTCTACGCCCTGCTCTAGCCCCCCTGACAACCTGCCTGTCTCACGGACATTCAAGCTTGCCTTTCTCCTCCAGGACTTCAGCCTCTCGCTCAACACTCACGGTAACACACAACAGTTAATTCCACACATCATACACACCTTTGGATTTTTGTCACACTACATTCTCTAGTTCATATTAGTATTGTTTATTATTATTATATATATATATATATATATATATATATATATATATATATATATATATATATATATATATATAGTGTTTATATAGATAATAAATCATAGTGCTATTACGCCCCCTTGTGTCTGTGCCGCCGTCTACTCCCTATCTGTATGTAACAGTACCATTAGCTATATGTCAGTGTGTCCGCCATGTTGGATGTGGCAGATCTGTGATCTGTCAGCGTGTCCGCCATGTTGAATGCGGCAGATCTGCGATACGTCACCGTGTCCGCCATGTTGGATGTGGCAGATCTGCGATACGTCAGCGTGTCTGCCATGTCGGATGTAGCAGACCTGCGATACTTCAGCGTGTCCGCCACGTTGGATGCGGCAGACCTGCGATACTTTAGTGTATTCGCCATGTTGGGTGCGGCAGATCTGCGATACGTTGGGGTGTATGCCATGTTGGATTTAGCAGATCCTTCCCCGTAAACTAACGTCTGGACTGTAAAGCGGTCGGCACAGTTCCACCAACATGAACGAGGCATCTTCTCCATTTGCTCTTGCCACATCCCATATGGCGGCGACACTGATGTATGATTTAGCGCTCAATACTGCGTCTAAGTAAACATGTCTATGATTAATAGGCTTATCAATGCAGGTTGTGTCTTGCACTCAAGTTTTCAACTGCGTGGTTTCAAAGTCAAAGTGTCAATACTCTTTGAGTTTAGCGCTGCCAGGTTCACGTCCCTCCTTTCTCCTTCTCCTCCTCGGCGTCTCGTGCATTAGCCTCGCTCTGACCTTGTCTCGATATCACACCCTTGGAAAAGAAGGAATGTAAATCGTATCCGTACAATCCCAACCCCGTTACCGCCAAACGACTCGTTCTCACCGCCCCTACTCGGCTCGGCGGGGCCACATGATCTTTTCCATGTTCCAGACATAATTTGCGGCTTAAGGTTTTGGAGGCTGACGGTGCGTCTGCGCCACTCTGCTGTTTCAGGCGTCGGCCGCGCTACGTGCAGCACTTCTCAAGAGTCGGGAAAAGTCCCATCGCAGGGACCCCCGAGAGGAAATCAGAGCACGAGCTCTGCAAAGGTTTGATTGCACCGCATGGACTAAACCGCATGTCAACATCATACATTCCAATAGAATAAGCTGACAAATTTTATGCATTGATTATTAATCAAGCATTCTTTTTAGTGCATAGAAAAATGCACACTCCAGTGGCGTTTGGAGGACATTAAAAAGCATTTTAGTGCAACTCAATCCACCTTCACTGAGGGCATTTAACCTAAAGGTGGTGTGCACATTTTCTAGTGAAGTGTTGTGACACGTGTGAGACGTATTGCATGTGAGCGTGCAGCAGCTTGTCTGCTCCTAAAGTAGAGTCATCGAAAGTAGCACTGCTGCTGCAAGAAACATGACATATACATTCCTACATACATTCATAATACACAATTGCTATGATATGGACACATTTGCTCTCTATGATATTACAGAAACAAAGCTACTCTGGTTACTGTGCTAGATGGCATTGAGGTCACAACTTTTGTCTACTTTTGAACACACTTGCAGGGAAAAAAGAAAATATGACTGTGTATCAATAAAAACTGTATGCATAAGAAATATATTTAAAAAGAAAATATTGAGCAGTCGTGACATGTATAAACAGTAAATATAGAAATAGATGCATAAGTAAATACACTTGTAATGAAGAAAATGAATTGGTCAGGAAATAGGTATGTACATCTTCAATTAAATAGATAAATAATTTTGTTGGTAATTAAAAAATAATTAATATAAAACAATTTGGGTGTATAAATACATACAGTAAGACATTCATTGATTATGAAGTACCGTATTTTTCGGAGTATAAGTTGCACCGGAGTATAGGTCGCACCTGCCGAAATTGCATAATTAAAAAAGAAAAAAACATATGTAAGTCGCACTGGAGCCCGGCCAAACTATGAAAAAAACTGCGACTTATAGTCCGAAAAATACGGTAAATGAATCAGTCATGAATAAATGCATAAATACTGTGTGTGTGTACCGGTATATATATATATGTGTGTGTGTGTATGTATATATATATATATATATATATATATATATATATATATATATATATATATTGTTATTTTTTAGCAAATATTAGCTCATTTTGAATATGATGCCTGCAAAATGTTTCAAAAAAGCTGGCACAAGTGGCAAAAAAAGACTGCGAAAGTTGTGGAATGCTCATCAAACACTTATTTGAACATCCCACTGGTGAACAGGCTAATTGGGAACAGGTGGGTGCCATGATTGAGTATAAAAGCAGCTTCCATGAAATGCTCAGTCATTCACAAACAAGGATGGGGCGAGGGTATAGATATATGGACTACAGCTAACTTGGTCATGAAGTAAATGAATGGTCAAGTAAAGTAAATCAGGAAGTACTGTAATAAATATATCTGGCATGAATAAATAAATAACTCAACCATCAAATAAATGCATTGGTCATTAAATTAATGACACAATCTGCAATTAAATCAATTAATTGATTAGTTAGTTGGTCATAAAAAGAAATATATAAACTTGGTCATTGAGTTATATAAGTAATAAATACATCTGCAATTAAACAAATAAATAGATTACCGGTAGTTAGTTATATGATAAAATAAATAATTAGAGTTAATTAATAATAACTGAGTGAATTATTTGGTCATAAAAGTAATTATTATGTCTGTAATTAAATGAATGAACAACTAAGTCATCAAATAAATAAATACAATAATTATAAAAAATGAAATAAATAAATTGGTCATGAAATGAATAAATATATATCTGCAATGAAATAAATGAATTAATTAGTCAATTGGTTTGTGATAAAGTAAATAATTAGACTTGGTCATTGAATAAATTAATTGGTCGTAAAAGTACTTATACATCTGCCATGAAAAAAATAAATAAATGGGAATAAAATAAATAAATACATTAACAATACATCAACAACATTTTGTTATTAAATAAATAAATTGTCTGTGGAATATATAAATATGCAAGTGAATAAATAAGTATGCGACTAAATATGTAAATAAACGTACTGGTTAGTTGGTAAGAAAATAAATCAATCAATATGTAAATATGTAGCAGTAGATAACTTGTAATGGAGTAAATTGTTTGTCCTGATAGGTCATGGTTGGCGCCTCGTGACAATTTCCGCCTCTGCCATCAGTGTGTGAAAGGGTGAATGTGATGTATCATGTAAAGCGCTTTGAGTATCATTGTAGATATAGTAAAGTGCTATACAAATACAGACCATTTACTATTTACCATTAATTGGCCATGGCCAAATGAAAATTTATAGTAACGAATTGTCAAATAGATAAATTAGTCATGAAATAAATAAATGAGTTAACGACATATGTTCATTCATCATCAATGAACGGGCAACCAAATAAATACATCTGAAATCTAATTAATAAATCAGGCATGAAATAATGTATCGGTCATGAAATAAATAAAAACATTCACAACAATTTTATGTCATTATCTAATGCATTAGTGGATAGTTGAATACATGTTGCACAATTTAATTCATTTGCTCATATTTAATTACTTAATTTATTTTATATAATTTGGACTCAGAAAATACCCTCTATAGTAGTTTGACTCCAAGTAGGAACAGTCTTTGTTTTTGTTGCCTCATCTTCATAGCCCTGTCCCTATCTGTCAAGGGCAGGGTTCGGCAACCCAAAACGTTCAAAGGGCCAAATTGGACCAAAAATACCAAAAACAAATCTGTCTGGAGCCGCAAAAAATGAAAAGCAGTATATAAGTGTTATATTGAAGGCAACACATGACTTAAGTGTCCATATTAGCTATAATAGCCTACTATCAAAATGACTATGTGTTGCAGGCTGAAGCAAATCTTCGTTGACAGAAATGTTGAAATGTAATATTTATTCTACACATTTTTACAACATTAGAAAACATTAGTAAATCAGAGGCTACTCAGAGGGTGAGATAACTCCTGGAAATTACTGGCTTTTAATGGCCAAAGGTATAGATGTATGTGTCCAAATTAAAGGAAACAGCAAGCTGTCTTCAAGCAATGGCGCCCCATAATACACCTGCTGTGATCCTGTTTTTATGTTTTTATGTTTTTATTAATTCTATTTTAATTATTTATTTTTTATCGTGTTCTGTTTGTGTTGTGTTGTGTTTGCTCGGTACTCGTTTTATCTTTTAACCTGTTCATTGTACAGCACTTTGGCTAACCCTGTGGTAAATTTTAAATGTGCTTTATAAATAAAGTTGATTTGATTTGATTTGATTCTTTTAATAGATTTATTACAATCTTTGGCAAGCTAGGTAATGTTTGCTGTGGTCTGGAACAACATGACCCACAAACAACTATCTGAAATGCAGCCAATATTACATACAGATAATGTGTCATGAGACATGCAAAACTAAATTATATACAAAGAGGATCAAAGTAAAGGATATTAAATGAGCTCAAATATACCAAATGAGGCATAATTATGCAATATGTACATACATAATACTAAGTAGCTAGCCTATTAACCTACTCAGTGGCCTTGTGGTTAGAGTGTCCGCCCAGAGATCGGTAGGCCGAGTCATACCAAAGACTAAAAATGGGAGCCATTACCTCCCTCCTTGGCACTCAGCATCAAGGGTTGGAATTGGGGCTTAAATCACCAAAAATGATTCCTGGGCGGGGCCACCGCTGCCGCCCACTGCTCCCCTCACCTCCCAGGGGGTGAACAAGGGGATGGGTCAAATGCAGAGGACAAATTTCACCGCACTTAGTGTGTGTGTGACAATCATTGGTATTTTAACTTTTAACCAAAATAGCATGTTAGCATTGATTAGCTTGCAGTCCAAATATGCCTGATTCTCCAACAAGTCATCAAGACGTCAACAAAGCGCACCTTTGTGCATTCACTCACAGTATAAAACTTTTGGTGGACAAAATGAGACAAAGGAGTGGAAGATTTTACATGTACACAAACTGTTGTGTCACAGTCCACACTATGGTGAGTTCAAGAACCGCCAAAATTAGTAGGACAAAACGATATTCACCAAATACTCTCATCAGTGAAGCATGCACACAAACATATTAAACAGTGGGCGTTCTAACAATTGGGAAGGTTTGTCTCATGTTTGTCCTCAAACAAAAAACATACTAAAGCAAAACAATTATTCCCCCCCCCATCTTTTTCCATTTTCAATCCTTTTTTAAAAAATGCTCCAGGGAGCCACTAGGGCGGCACTAAAGAGCCGCATGCGGCTTAAGAGCTGCATGCGGCTTAAGAGCCGCGGGTTGCTGACCCCCGGTCTGGGGTAACGTTTACATGATTTAAGTGCAGATGTAAATAGACAGACAACCACTAACAAAAATAATATTTCTTATTCAACACCCTGACTCTTACTTCAGTTCTGTAAAACAATATGGTGGTCCTAAACTGTCAAAATAAAAGCAGACTACTGGACATTAGATCAAAGTAACCTCATCTGCGTGTTTTATGAATGGTACTGACAAATACTGTCAGTACATTTTTAGGTATAAAACAACAAAATATATAGTTAAAGTGAGTCAAATTTTTGTTTTTACACCCCGACTACTGCTGGCCAAAGACGCCAACAAACAGTCGACATTAAGATTGGACCTTGTCTGCCATTATTTGTCTTATCACAAGTCTTTTTACACCCTGCTTAGCCAGGAGGGCTGAGGTAGATATACGTGTCAACGCCTTTTGGTAATGCCCATCCTGAAGATAATGTCAAAGCCAAGGCGTACCCTTTGGTTCTCATGCATGGACCGCCAGCATGAGGAACAGTGATGAGATATTTCCAGGTGTGAACTCCTTTCCTTCTTTTCCCATGCAGGAAATAGAGCATGTCACCCTCAAGGCATGCTGGACTTCTCTCAGAGATGTTTACTTATCTAAATTAAAAAAAAATCTTAATTAATTTCTATAGTGCTCAAGCTTTTGTTAGAAGTCCTTTCTCGTTGTCAACGTGCTTGTACTACACATGCAGGAACACCGGAGTTATTAGGAACTAAAAAAGAAAAAAAAACATTTTTTAAACTATATTATTTTTCAATTTCATATCATTATAAAAATGTATTCGGACAAATACAAATGTACTAACCACAAGCTACTTACACAATCTTCATCAGTGCTAAACAAATCAAAATCTAGGATAGTCACAATAAATATTGTAATATAAAATTAATTAATAAAATACATTTCATTAAAATCTCATCTCACCATATGAAATATAACTTACTTCACTAATTATTCTTTATTTCTTTATTTTTTTAAATTGTTATTACTTATGGAGTATGTTGTGAATAAATTGAGAACAGGAAGTGAACAAAAGATTTAGCAACTTTTATGCAAAGGAAAAGGGGTAGGATTAAATAAGCTCTGCTTAGAGAAACTGGAAATTGTGATGTTGTATGCATGCATGTTCCAAATAAACTCAAACTCAACTCAAAATCATTTTAAAATACTATTATTATAAATTAGTATTTACATTGAGGTTGTTTTATTTTATTTTACTACTTCTGTATGTGTTTTATATGTTCTTTTTATTTTATATTTCGAATCACATATTGATATATATAAGTTGATGTGAGACAATTCTACTACCATAATTATACCTCGTTGTAACATACTGTATCAATCAATGTCAATCAATGTTTATTTATATAGCCCTAAATCACAAGTGTCTCAAAGGGCTGCACAAGCCACAACGACATCCTCGGTTCAGATCCCACATCAGGGCAAGGAAAAACTCAACCCAATGGGACAATGAGAAACCTTGGAGAGGACCGCAGATGTGCCCCCCAGGGGCGACCGGTGCAATGGACGTCGAGTGGATCTAACATAATAGTGAGAGTCCAGTCCACAGTGGATCTAACATAATAGTGAGAGTCCAGTCCACAGTGGATCTAACATAATAGTGAGAGTTCAGTCCATAGTGGATCCAACATAATAGTGAGAGTCCAGTCCATTGTGGATCCAACATAATAGTGAGAGTCCAGTCCATAGTGGATCCAACATAATAGTGAGAGTCCAGTCCATAGTGGATCTAACATAATAGTGAGAGTCCAGTCCATAGTGGATCTAACATAATAGTGAGAGTCCAGTCCATAGTGGATCCAACATAATAGTGAGAGTCCAGTCCATAGTGGATCTAACATAATAGTGAGAGTCCAGTCCATAGTGGATCTAACATAATAGTGAGAGTCCAGTCCATAGTGGATCCAACATAATAGTGAGAGTCCAGTCCATAGTGGATCTAACATAATAGTGAGAGTCCAGTCCAAAGTGGATCCAACATAATAGTGAGAGTCCAGTCCATAGTGGATCTAACATAATAGTGAGAGTCCAGTCCATAGTGGATCCAACATAATAGTGAGAGTCCAGTCCATAGTGGATTCTAACATAATAGTGAGAGTCCAGTCCATAGTGGATCCAACATAATAGTGAGAGTCCAGTCCATAGTGGATCTAACATAATAGTGAGAGTCCAGTCCATAATGGATCTGACATAATAGTGAGAGTCTAGTCCATAGTGGATCTAACATAATAGTGAGAGTCCATAGTGAGAGTCCAGTCCATAGTGGATCTAACATAATAGTGAGAGTCTAGTCCATAGTGTATCTAACATAATAGTGAGAGTCCAGTCCATAGTGGATCTAACATAGTAGTGAGAGTCCATAGTGAGAGTCCAGTCCATGGTGGATCTAACATAATAGTGAGAGTCCAGTCCATAGTGGATCTAACATAATAGCGAGAGTCCAGTCCATAGTGGATCTAACATAATAGTGAGAGTCCAGTCCATAGTGGATCTAACATAATAGTGAGAGTCCAGTCTATAGTGGATCTAACATAATAGTGAGAGTCCAGTCCATAGTGGATCTAACATAATAGTGAGAGTCCAGTCCATAGTGGATCCAACATAATAGTGAGAGTCCAGTCCATAGTGGATCTAACATAATAGTGAGAGTCCAGTCCATAGTGGATCTAACATAATAGTGAGAGTCCAGTCCATAGTGGATCCAACATAATAGTGAGAGTCCAGTCCATAGTGGATCTAACATAATAGTGAGAGTCCAGTCCAAAGTGGATCCAACATAATAGTGAGAGTCCAGTCCATAGTGGATCTAACATAATAGTGAGAGTCCAGTCCATAGTGGATCCAACATAATAGTGAGAGTCCAGTCCATAGTGGATTCTAACATAATAGTGAGAGTCCAGTCCATAGTGGATCCAACATAATAGTGAGAGTCCAGTCCATAGTGGATCTAACATAATAGTGAGAGTCCAGTCCATAGTGGATCTGACATAATAGTGAGAGTACAGTCCATAGTGGATCTGACATAATAGTGAGAGTCTAGTCCATAGTGGATCTAACATAATAGTGAGAGTCCAGTCCATAGTGGATCTAACATAATAGTGAGAGTCCATAGTGAGAGTCCAGTCCATAGTGGATCTAACATAATAGTGAGAGTCTAGTCCATAGTGGATCTAACATAATAGTGAGAGTCCAGTCCATAGTGGATCTAACATAGTAGTGAGAGTCCATAGTGAGAGTCCAGTCCATGGTGGATCTAACATAATAGTGAGAGTCCAGTCCATAGTGGATCTAACATAATAGTGAGAGTCCAGTCCATAGTGGATCTAACATAATAGTGAGAGTCCAGTCCATAGTGGATCTAACATAATAGTGAGAGTCCAGTCCAAAGTGGATCCAACATAATAGTGAGAGTCCAGTCCATAGTGGATCTAACATAATAGTGAGAGTCCAGTCCATAGTGGATCCAACATAATAGTGAGAGTCCAGTCCATAGTGGATTCTAACATAATAGTGAGAGTCCAGTCCATAGTGGATCCAACATAATAGTGAGAGTCCAGTCCATAGTGGATCTAACATAATAGTGAGAGTCCAGTCCATAGTGGATCTGACATAATAGTGAGAGTACAGTCCTTAGTGGATCTGACATAATAGTGAGAGTCTAGTCCATAGTGGATCTAACATAATAGTGAGAGTCCAGTCCATAGTGGATCTAACATAATAGTGAGAGTCCAGTCCATAGTGGATCTAACATAATAGTGAGAGTCCATAGTGAGAGTCCAGTCCATAGTGGATCTAACATAATAGTGAGAGTCTAGTCCATAGTGGATCTAACATAATAGTGAGAGTCCAGTCCATAGTGGATCTAACATAGTAGTGAGAGTCCAGTCCATGGTGGATCTAACATAATAGTGAGAGTCCAGTCCATAGTGGATCTAACATAATAGTGAGAGTCCAGTCCATAGTGGATCTAACATAATAGTGAGAGTCCACAGTGAGAGTCCAGTCCATAGTGGATCTAACATAATAGTGAGAGTCTAGTCCATAGTGGATCTAACATAATAGTGAGAGTCCAGTCAATAGTGGATCTAACATAATAGTGAGAGCCCAGTCCATAGTGGATCTAACATAATAGTGAGAGTCCAGTCTATAGTGGATCTAACGTAATAGTGAGAGTCCAGTCCATAGTGGATCTAACATAATAGTGAGAGTCCAGTCTATAATGGTTCTAACGTAATAGTGAGAGTCCAGTCCATAGTGGATCTAACATAATAGTGAGAGTCCAGTCTATAGTGGATCTAACGTAATAGTGAGAGTCCAGTCCATAGTGGATCTAACATAATAGTGAGAGTCCAGTCCATAGTGGATCTAACATAATAGTGAGAGTCCAGTCCATAGTGGGACCATCTTGAGCGGAGTCAGGTCAGCTGTAAAACTACAATGCTGCTATCTAGTGGTACTGTTTGACTTTTAATGGAACACATTTATGTTCCCTTTATTGAATAGTTTAACTTGGTCAGTCACATCATGTTTAGCAATATAAATGACACAGATTAAATATCAACATCCTAACATATTGCGAACAATCCCAAAAAGATGACAATACGTCCACGTGGCAGCTTTATAGTGCGTTGTTATGTTGATCTCCTGCCAGAGGAGGCGCTGTTGGCACCGTCGTGGCGCCGCTGCCGCCACACCGACGATGAAGATATTTTGTAATTCAAAGATGGCGCAACCCGGTGCTTTACTCGTGTGTTTGAGAGGGCTGTGTCGCCTCAGCAAATGTCTTCAAACGGGAGGACCAACGGCCTCAAACTGGGGCAGGCACATGCGGTGGTGTCGGACTCCTACCGCGAGCTTTAGGGGTTATAGCGTGTCACATATCCAATATGAACAAGGTGAGTGAGAGGGCCATGCTAGCTACAATCTGTTAGCTTCACATGTCAAGGGCATCATCGCAACTTAATTTGCGTGACGTAATGTTTTTCTGACGTCATATGTATGACTTTCTGTTTACTCATTAGAGAACATTAACTCCAACTTGCTGGATGACTTTCCGGACCCTAAAGGTCTCCTACACAACACGGTTTCTCGCTCATTGGGAGTCAGCGACCTGTCTCAGTTCATCCAGTACACCTGCACCGAGGAACAGGGCGTCAAGGCAAGAACGCTAACCACAACTTGGCCTGTTGAATTGTCGCGTTACATGTGGTGTTGCTTTTTTGTGTAGAAAGCCACTGTTACCGTACTTTGGCCCTGCGAGTTTGAGAAAGAAGGTTTCGCCTCCAGGAAAGTAGATGCAGAGAGATTTGCTGCGGCTGCTGCTTGCCAACAGCTCAAAGTAAGATTTGATAAAAGTGTTCACCTTATAGCATGCTTGCCAACCTTGAGACCTCCGAATTCGGGGGAAGGGGTGGGGGTGTTGGCAGCATGCCCCTTCCCCTTCGAGCTGTCCTGGATGAAATACAATTATTTTTTCCAATTATTTTGGAACTTGCAAATAGGGCTGGGCGATATGGCCTTTTATTAATATCTCGATATTTTTGGGCCATGTCACGATACACGATATATGTTGCGATATTTTGCCTTAGCCTTGAATTAACACTTGATGCATATAATCACACCAGTAGGATGATTCTATGTGTCTACATTAAAACATTCTTGTTCATACTGCATTAATATATGCTCATTTTAAGCTTTCATGCAGAGAGGGAAATCACAAGTCAATTTAGCAAAACTATTTATTAACCAGTTATTAAGCAGTGGCACAAACATTCATGTCATTTCCAAAACAAAGTGCAGGATTGTCAGAGACATTTTAAAACAAGCTATTAGTGCACTTTTGTGCATGATGTCACTAAGATGACATATCAAAACAACACTAAATTAAAGTGCACTTTTTGTACAGAACGCCACTACAATAGATTAAATGATAAATGATAAATGGGTTGTACTTGTATAGCGCTTTTCTACCTTCAAGGTACTCAAAGCGCTTTGACACTACTTCCACATTTACCCATTCACACACACATTCACACACTGATGGAGGGAGCTGCCATGCAAGGCGCTAACCAGCACCCATCAGGAGCAAGGGTGAAGTGTCTTGCTCAGGACACAACGGACATGACGAGGTTGGTACTAGGTGGGGATTGACCCTCGGGTCGCGCACGGCCATTCTTCCACTGCGCCACGCCGTCCCTAAAAAAAATAAAGTGCACTTTTGTGCATGATGTCACACAAGATATTTCAAAAACTGTCGAATAAAAATGAGCTGCATAATAGGAACTAAAATAGTATATGTCCTTCGTTCTGTGGTAGGTTCCTGCGAACGTTATTGCCTTCTGTTGTTGATTTTTTTTTTCATGCAGTGTTGATCTGGAAATAGTTGCTTCGGCATTTGGTGGGTGTGGCACCGAACGGAGATGTTGACCTGCAAAGTTTCAAGCACTCTTCATTCTCTAGCGGGTGACTTTTCAAATGATGCTACAAATTAGCAGTGCTGCTACTTTTTGTGGCAACGCTTTTGCCGCATACTTGTTCAACATATTCCCGCTTGAAGCCAAACCACCGCCAGACGATGGACCCTGTGCTGTTTTTCTTGGGAATTAATTATTCCTCCATTTGTTACCAGATTCGCACCTTCTCTCTCTTGTATTACCACTCTCAACGCACCGTTAGCATCACAGCTAATGTTACCCATGTCGCTACTTCTCTGCTCGGGGAGGGCGTGTGACATTGCACGCGTGAGGTATGTAAGAAGGTGCGCTTGTTTTTTAAGTCTCTGAGAAGGAGAGACAAGAAAGAGTGAGAAAGGCATGTGGTGTTACGCCCGCAGCTAAAAGCAACTATGTAAGAACATATACTCGAATATCACAATATAGTCATTTTCTATATCGCACAGAGACAAACCCGCGATATATCGAGTATATCGATATATCGCCCAGCCCTACTTGCAAGCGTATTTCTTCTTACTCGTCGTCGCCATGTCTCTTCTTCGTTCTTCTGCTTCGTCTCCTTCTTGTTGTGTGTGCAGTTGTGCACTGAGCTCCAAAAGCCGTAGATGATGTTGTAGCATCCCGGAAGAGTTAGTGCTGCAAGGGGTTCTGGGTATTTGTTCTGTTGTGTTTATGTTGTGTTACGGTGCGGATGTTCTCCCGAAATGTGTTTGTCATTCTTGTTTGGTGTGGGTTGACAGTGTGGCGCATATTAGTAACGGTGTTAAAGTTGTTTATACGGCCACCGTCAGTGTGACATGTATGGCTCTTGAGCAAGTATGCCTTGCGTGCGTGCGAAATTAGCGTCATCATTAAAACAGTTAAAAGATCATACAACGTGTCAGCATTTCTTGACATCTTCAAGTAAAGACCATTGTTAAACCCGTCCAACGCTACATTACTATGTGACTGGGCCGGCACGCTGTATATATGGTGGAAAAGCGGATGCCTGGACAGCATTAAGGGGTGAATGTTTCAAGTGAGAGAGGACGCTAAAGGCAGTGCCTTTAAGGCACGGCCCCAATATTGTTGTCCGGGTGGATATCGGGAGAAATTCGGGAGAATGGTTGCCCCGGGAGATTTTCGGGAGGGGCACTGAAATTCGGGAGTCTCCCGGGAAAATCGGGAGGGTTGGCAAGTATGCCTTATAGCGCCGTCACCATTAACTATCACGTTCCTGCGCAGGAAATGGGTGTGATCGGCCCAAATAATCAGCTTCCCAGAAGGAGCTCCAGCCGAGGAGTGAAATCATCTCTCTATGATGTAGATGCAGACCCCCGGACTGGCTCGGTCCAAGATTCTACAACAGAATTGGCGCCACCTCTCCCCGAAAGCACGTCTGATTTTGCCAAAGCTCTTTCTCTCTTCCCTTCTCCCGTAAATCTGTTAAACAAGGTGGTGCAGGTGGCCATTGGCGGTAACACAACCAAAGTATGTAGCATTCCTAGCTAGCCATCCGGCTTATGAATGCTGTGTTACTCATTATATTTTGATGAAAGGAGCAGATAGAGTACAACATAACAGGAGGGAAGCTCAAAAGTTGTGAGCTGACCCTGCGCTGGCCGCAGGAAATGACTTTCACAGCAAGGGCGAGGAACAAGTTTGAAGCAAAGAAGCGGGCAGCGGCCCTTGCCTGCATGCAACTGAAGGTGAGGAGCCCCGGTCTTCTCTCACGTTTGATGGAACTGTAGATTGCATCACATGTCATCCTGTGTAGGAGCTCCAGCTTCTAGATAAGAACAACAATCCACTCACTCATGCCGGGTACCACAGGGGAAAGGTGAGGGAAGCAGCAGAGAGTGGGCGGCGTCCTCTTCAGGTGCAAGTCCCGGACTACCTGAAGGAACGTATGAGAGACTATCTCGCACAGGTATGTTGAAGATAGTTGTTTATTTCCACTGCAACGATAGCAGCCCCAATATTTTGTCAGTACCAGTAGAGTGGAAAAACAAGTAGACTTTATATGCTTAATTGTGATTCATTGTATCCATTAAACCAGTAGTCCCCAAGCCGCGGCCCGGTGCCGGTCCGTGGATCGATTGGTACAAGGCCGCACAATAAATAATTAGTTATTTCTGTTTTATTTAATCTGAGCCCGAACGATCTTCTATTTTGAAAAGTATTTTATTTTGAAAAATGACCAGATTCTCTCGGTTATATCTTGGTAACTCGAGCGCAAAAATGTAACCCAGCTAGCAAAATTAGTAAAAAAAACAGATGTCTTTGGAAAGTTTTTTTTGTGAAGGGGAAAAGGCACAGTAAAGAGAAAGAAGAACAGCCTACGTCTTTCAACAAAAAGAAAGCTTTTAACAGACAATACCAGGAGTCCTACTTGAAATAGGGATTTATCGCAACAGGTGATTCCCACGCACCAAACCCGCTCTGCATAACATGCTCTCAAACATTAGCGGGGATTTTGTGTGAGACTGAGCCTGCACCTTCGTTCACCAAGCTGGTGCAGGATCACCTGTCTGCGCTTTTAAAAGAGTTCGAGCGCTACTTCCCAACTTCAAAGGACCCACAAACTGCAGAGGAATGGATCAGCGACCCATTTGTCAACAAACCTATTTGAATCCAGCATGTCTGAAAGAAGAAGATCAACTGCTGGAGATCGCCTTAAAAGTGTGTTTGCGACAACAATGTTCTGGATTAAAGTCATGGCAGAATACCCCGAGATCGCCACCACAGCACTGAAAACCCTGTCGCCATTTCCGACATCCTATCTGTGTGAAGCGGGATTTTCTGCAGTGACAGCCAACAAAACAAAACAACGAAGCAGACTAGACATAAGCAACACACTTCGGGTGTCTTTGTCTCCCTTTACACCCAGTTAGGACCGTCTCGTTGCAGAGAAACAAGCTCAGGGCTCCCATTGATTTAGTGTTACGGTGAGTTAAAATTCTCGTGCACTTTATATTACGGTAGTTTTTAATGTTGTATCTGCATCTTATATCTTGAAGGCATGTAAACGTTACCGTAACAACCAAAATCAGCGAGGTTAGGGCAGCGGTCGCCAACCAAGGGAGGTGAGGGAGAGGAGAGGAGGAGAGCTTGTGAGTCTCGGGCACACAAACATGCAGGAGGCTTATCTGACGGTTCAAACTGGCAACTTTATTTCAAGTGTTGAAAAATAACATTCATAAAGAAAGAAGTGTGGAATTGCTGGTTCTTTTTCCACGTGATTTTTTATTTATGTAATGGGCTCAGTACACAGTGGATTCACGTTTATTATTACACCCCCCCCTCCTTGGTCCGTGGTAAAATTGTCAAGCATTGGCCGATCCGCAGTTCCAAAAAGGTTGGGGACCACTGCATTAAACCATATCCAATTGTATTTACAACCCGTCAAAGTATGTGAAAACACTGTTTAAAGATCACAAAATGCCACAAATTCAGTTAGCCATTAAAATTATGCTATACTTTCAGCTATTTTTGGAGATCACTAGAGTAACACTTCTGCACTCTGACCATGTTATCAGATCAGTCATACTAGAAACACGCAAAAAATGGAAAGAGATGTTGTGTTTATCATTCACAATCCTTATGTAAGTCAAGAACACATGTGCTTCGCTTTTTTATGCATTCAAAATTGAAGATTAATAGCTAACAATTGAGTCAACAGATTGAAAGTGCTCTGCTGCGCTTTCTCTAAAAAACATCTAGAAAGCGCGAACCATACTCCATTTACATGTTGCGACCTGATTATTAACCAAATATGAGTGATATTGTTATTATGAGAGCCAACGCAGATGGACTATTTTAGCCGCGCATTGGTAGCAGTGAGCTAATGTTAGCTTACGCTGTTGTTGTTGACACACTGTAAGCCGAGCGCTTCTTCTACTTCTACTACTCAAACTTACTAAAAATACATTCTAAATTATAATTCATGCATCTCTCACCTGGTAGTAGACAAATGTGGCCATTGTCTGACAGGTTGGTCAACTTTCACATCCCCGCAAGATGACGAAAAAGACCTCAAAAGACGATTCCTGCGGGAACTTATTTTTAACCCTCCGTGAGGATTGCGATTAATTCTTCATCTAAACAGGATTATGTGAGCATCCTGTTGGTCGGCATCCCAGCAAGAAATATTAGTGTTTGTTTTATTATGGTTTAAAATTGTTAGTTTGTATGTTTAGCACCGGGCAATGCTGCGGATGCTAGTGTCACAATAAAGTTGCATCCGCTGGGTAGCATTCGGCTTCTAAAACTTATTGCTCATCCTCTTTGTGTTCGGGCTCAAAAATATAATTTTCCCAAAGTAATCGTTGGCTCTCACAAAGTCTGCTTGATTAGCATTGTTCTTGATTTGGAAGGGATCTTTGGTTCCTAATGCGACGTCACGCAATCACTAATTAGCTTCCTCTATCTCTGAAAATAGCTTTGAAACCTCTATGAGATTTACATTATTTTGATCAAATCTATTTATTTGTAAACTTTGGAAGTCTTTAGGTGTCATAAATCAGATATATATGATAATAGCTTCAATATAGAGGCAATTTGTTTTCCACTCTACTGGTAGTTTAACCTAATTATGTTTTTGTGATGTCTTCTTGGCAGTACCCAGTAGATGCAGAGGTGCAGAAACTCTGTGAGGAAGAGAGAGAAGAGCTGGTAGCAGAGGAGGAAGACAACTTGGTGATAGACGCCATCACAGGAAAGCCATACAGGCCGCTGTCTCCACAGGAGGTCCAGTACCTCAACGACCACCTGCAGGACAAGTGGAAGAGCGCCTCCCCCGGCCTGAGCGTGGCGCTGCCAGTCGACAGCCATCGGCAGCGCGTCATCTCGGCCGTGCAATCTTCCAGGGTGGTAGTGATTGCCGGAGAGACCGGATGCGGCAAAACCACACGGATCCCACGATTCCTCCTGGAGGAGCGCGTGATGGCAGGGCAGGGGGCCCAGTGCAACATCTTGGTGACCCAACCTCGCCGGATCAGTGCTGTGTCGGTCGCCCATCGCGTTGTCCAGGAGATGGGCCCTGCTCTCCAACGCTCTGTGGGATATCAGGTAGGTAGTAATTTACATCCTTCCCTATGATTTTAATATAGGTTTTCACATGTTTCTGGAGTGAGTACTTGAAATAATTGTATTTCTATCTGATTATTAAATTATTTCAAGTACTCACTCCATCATGCTTCGGCTGATGAATAAATGAATAACTACACGGCAAAGAAGCCGCCATTGACTACTGTTGCCTATTGTGAATTTATAAAGGCATGGAACGTCAATGTTTTCACATTTACAAGCTTTTTCATTCTTTTAGCCTAATTTCAGTTAGCGTGGCTGGCTAACGTTACAAACTAACATGTAATGTATTTTATAACATATGCAGAATTTGGGGAATTTTCTCTGGCCCTACCTGGGTGAGTCAGCATCTGGAATCCCTCGGTCTGAAGGGCTAGATTCATACCCCCTAGTCCTCGTTATGCCAACTACTGCTATATGCAAAGAGTAATCGGGACACCACTACCCTCATGCGCAAATTGTAGGGATACTTGGGTTAAAAAGTAGAACGATGGGTGTAATGAGACTGGCCCTAAATTAACCAGATCACTCCATTTTGCCTCAATTGTCCCAATTAAACTATAATCAATACACATTATCCCATTTCATAGGTGAGACTGGAAAGCAGACCACCAGAACAGAGCGCCGGAGCCTTGCTCTTCCTTACAGTCGGCGTCCTGCTGAGGAAGCTGCGGTCCAACCCCACTCTGAAGGGAATAAGCCACGTGGTGGTGGACGAGGTGCACGAGCGTGACGTCAACACAGACCTGCTGCTGGCACTGTTGCGCTCTAGCATGAAAAAAAACCCTGACCTGCGCGTGGTGCTAATGAGCGCCACCGGAGACAACCAGCGGCTGGCTCGCTATTTCGGGGACTGTGTTATTGTGAAGGTTCCTGGATTCATGCATCCTGTTCAAGAGAAATATTTGGAGGACGTCCTGAGAGAAATGGGGCGCCGCTTGCCTGTTGAAAAGAGCGATGAGGCCTCTCCAGATCTGGATCTTGTTGCTGATGTCATTGAACACATTGACAGACATGGACAACCAGGTACCAAAGTCACTCTCTGGCTTTCCGCTTGCATTAAAATTTTAGATAACAACTGTGCGCCCTTCTATAGGTGCAGTGTTGTGTTTCCTGCCCGGGTGGCAGGACATTAGGACCGTTCAGCAGCTGCTCGAGATGAAGCCGCACTTTTCCTTTGGCTCTCAGATGATCCTGCCGCGTAAGACCACAAATATCTGTCTTTGAAGACACACATTTTAATGACCTCCACGTTAACAATTTTTTGTTTCAGTGCACTCTAGTTTATCAGTGGCAGATCAGCAGGCGGTGTTCCAGCACCCCCAAGATGGCCGAAGGAAAATTGTTCTGGCCACCAATATAGCCGAGACCTCCATCACCATAGATGATATTGTGCATGTTGTGGATGCAGGAACCCACAAAGAGCATAGTTACGACCCACGCACTAAAGTAAAGCCTACAAAAATGCATGGCTGTTTTGGACTTTGCTGGGTTCATTTCGTAAAATCACTCTTCTTGATTACCCTTTAGGTGTCTTGTCTGGACACGGTGTGGATATCTCAATCCAATGTCACCCAAAGAAAAGGAAGAGCTGGGCGCTGTCAACCGGGGCAGTCGTATCATCTGTTCCCACGAAAACATCTGGACTCTATGACCCTTTTCCCCATTCCGGAGATCCTGCGCATTCCCCTGGAGAACCTGGTGGTTCAGGCCAAGATTCACAGTCCAAAATGCAAGGTACCTGAAGAGACTTGTTAATTTTTTTTTTTTTAAATACCGTTAGCCCATCATGGACTCTGATTGATGCATCTTATTGTGTCTTTGGAGGCTGTAGACTTCTTATCGCAAGTGTTAGACAGCCCAGAGAAGGGAGCGGTGGCAGACGCTGTCCAAACTCTGCAAGACATCGGTAAGTGCTATCGATTGTTTTGTCATTAATATCCATCTGAATTGTACTTGAGTTAAAAGTTTTTATGTTGAAATTATAATTTTTTCTGTTTCAGTGTAAAAAAAAAAAATACATTTATAATAAAAAAATCCAAGTAGATTAACTAAAAATAATGCATATTTGAAAATAAAACAAGAAACATATTTCTAATGAGAAGCATTTCATTATTACATTAAAAAATGACAAAATAAATCTGTAAAAAAGATGTAATTTAAGAAAAAAACATTAATAGTCAGATTTTATTGATGGAGAAAAATCTTTGAGATTATCGTATTTCCCAAGCTATAGAGCGCACCGTTTTTTTAAAGGGGAACTACTATTTATTTTATTTTGTCTAACGTTCACAATCATTAGAGACAAGAAGTATTTTTTTTATTTTTTTTTACGATTTTAAAGATAAACGCTTGAAAGACAAGGCTAACTGGAGTCACCGTTGTAGCCTTCAAAGCCCTCTAAAACAATTTCAAAAACCTTCAGCATTGTTTTACACAGTGCAAGTCTATAACAGACACGTTTATAACAATATGTAACATGTTCAATATGTACTGTATTTGGATTATTTTGATCATTTCCGGGAATTATTTTTATACGTGCATTGATTTCTGTTTCCATAGCAGCGTACATCAGACTTCTGGCAACGTGTGTGTTCCTACTTCTGGAATCAAACAAGTGTTTTTTCTAATAATGGCAGACTTTGTAACAGACAACTATTTTTGAACAATTGAGGATTTATAACCTGATACTTTTAAAGCTAAATATACTGCTGCTTATAGAAGCAAGCACGAAGGAAGAGTGAGACGTTGGAGCAGACGGAAGCCTGGAAAGTGGAATGAAAGAGATTTTGACTCTACAAATATGGAACTTGGAGCTAAACTATTTTGACATAAATGGATTGCTTAAACAAAATCAACATCCTAGGCCAGCTGAACCAGACGAACAACTGTCCATCGAATGAGTAGCTTTAAAATCGGTCATGATACACGCAGCACACCATGTGTGTTAGTACCACTACAATATGCTGTCTGGTTACCTTAGCTGTGTACAAACCATGAAATGTGGGCTAATACTTTACAGATACTGTAATATGATTGTTAATGTTTTTCAGTCAGTACAAATTAGTGTCGTATCACAGTGGTGTTGTAAAAGCTAACTTAACTCTTGCTGTAATTAGCTGTTACATCTAATACCGTAGCACGTCTATCGTGACATGGCCTAAAAATATAGAGACATTAATAAAAGGCCATATCGCCCAGCCCTACCTGCTTATAGTCCGGAAAATATGGTAAGTACTTTAGATTAAAAAGTGCAACACTTTAGATTGTGAAATATCATGAACACAATATTTTTTTCAATTTGTATAATTCTTTAAAAGTGTGATAAGTGATCCTTGAGTCCCTTAAAAGCGAACCAAAACACGTTTTATAAATGGACGAAAAAGCCCAAATACGTATGAACTTATTTAAAACGGTTCTTTCATGTTTTGTCTTCAGGAGTTCTTGACAGGTCCGAAACGCTGACACCTTTAGGAGAGCGTGTGGCCTCCATGTCATGTGACCCACGTCTGGGCAAAGTTCTGGTCCTGAGCACAATGTTCAGATGCGTCCTACCCATGTTGTCTATAGCCGCCTGTCTGACCCGGGATCCTTTCTACAACAGCCTGCAAAACCGATCGTTGGTCACCAAGGTGAGGTTCATAGGGAGACATCCAACCTCATAAACATTGTTGTCTTTGTCTACTACTCAATTGGTTTGGTTCTTATCAGGCCAAAGCCAAACTGAGCGGCTCCAGCTGTAGCGACTACTTAGTGTTCAGCCGAGCCGTGTTGGGATGGAGACGGCTTCAGCAAGAGGGCGACCGCGAGGAAAGAGACGATTATCTAGAAATGAACATCTTGTCAAGGCCCAGCCTCCGATTCATCAATGGTCAGTGAAAATCATGCGGCATACAGACAAACACACACACACACAAAAGGTTGCATTAAATGTTCTGTTATCTGTGCTGCAGGCTTGATTTCTCAGTTCAGCGACAACCTCCGCGAGGCTCAGCTGGTGTCCCATGCTAACGAGTGTCAGCGTTACTCTTCGCGCCTCAACGAGCACAGCAAGCAGGAGCAGCTTCTGAAAGCGCTGCTGCTGGCTGGACTTTACCCCAACCTCATCCAGGTACCCACAACCTTGTAGAATGAAATCATATCCTACTTAATAGCCTTAAATGCAAATAACGAACAAATATGAATAGAAGTGTTTGGGCTATGTGTGAACATGCATTTTTTAAACAGAGGCTGTCGCGTGCATTTCTTAACTGTAAAGGGGCCTGTTACTGCCCAATTTCCAGAGCTTCCTGATCTGTCAGCGCATGCGCCACAAGTCAGCCACTTCGGTTCCCTACTTCACGGCAATTTTTGTGGGGGCCCAAACTTTTTGCCTCCAAGGGCCAAAGTGAAAATGTGCCAAACACGGCGATCTTAAGTGTACAGCTGCACAATAAGTAGTTCAATCCCATACAGCCATTATTTAAGGTGGTGGAGATCATCACATTCGATAGATGGCAACTTGTTAGCCTTGCAGACATCTAATAAATGATTGTGTGAGCTTAAGCGTATGAATATGTAATAAACTTTGGCGGACCAAACAAAACGACTTGGCGGGCCGGTGTTGGCCCGCAAGCCCAACTTTGGGCACCTCTAATTTAAAAACACATTAAAAATAAATTTTATTCATCTACATTGTTCATTATTGAAATTTGAAGCTGCACTTTTCATCTTAGCTTTGCAACTTGGGTGACATATTTAAGGGTTACATAGTCGTAACTAAATAAGCCTCTTTTTCCGAGTTGAGGTACCCTTATATTATTTTTCACAAATAATTTTCAAAGTCCAAACACTTCAATTGCACATATGTTTGTATTGTTGTAATACTCTCTACAACTCAAAGTCATAAAACCGTAGTAGCGGGGCAGAAAGTCCATGCTATGTTTGCAGCATCACATGCGCTGATGAATCAGGCAGTACCAATTAGTTACATGAAGAAAGCTATTCCTGGAAAAGGCACAATGACATAGCTAATCAAGCATAAAGGCAATACAACTTCTTGTGAAGTTAGCTTACTGTACTACTTTGTCACAATTGTTTGTAGCGTTAAATAATACACCAAAAAACAGACCAATTTAAAAATAAAACTTGAAAGAAGATAGCTGCTTACACTGTGATGTCAGGTGAAAGTTGCAAGCTAAAAATAAACAACTTATTGCGGTTTAGTGGTATTTAAAAACTGTTATTGACAAAATGCAGAATTAAGTGTAAAATGTGAACTTTGAAGGTGAAGAAGGGCATTGTGGACCAAGGGGGGCGCTTCCGTCCCAACCGCCTGTCTTTCCGCACGCTTAGTGGCCAAGTCGTGCTTCACCGCTCCTCCGTGAACAAGTGAGACATGCTCTTAAAGAAATTTGAGACTAAATGTTCCATTCCCTAACATGTTTTTTGTGGGTTTTTAGAGGAAGCAAGGAGCTGCCTTCTCGATGGCTCACCTTCTTTGGCGCTGTCAAGTCCAGCGACTGCGTTTTCATTCGCGACTCGTCCACAGTGCATCCACTCGCCCTGTTATTGCTCACAGATTGTGACATCAATGAGACAGGTGAGCGCAGCTTGAATGCCATCCTCTTATCAATTTTCTCCTAAATATGTTGTTTTTTTCTACATGGCAGTAAGTGGAAACACGGTGGAGGTGTCCTTCTATGGGCGCTCGCTCGTGCGCTGTCAGCTGCCGGCCGACACGTGGGAGCTTCTGTGGGAGATGCGCACGTCTATTCAGGCCATGCTCCTGCGCAACCTCAGCAACCCCAGGAACGCAGCCACCCACCAGAACCAGGACAGCAAGCTTGTCTCACTGCTGGTGGATCTGCTCAACAACACCGACCAGACCGCGTGGGCTCATAATAACAGCAGTCCTCAGTCCACTGAGGTGGACTGAGGACGGACAGGCAACAGAAGGTGACGTCGTCGTATTTATTGAGCTTTTGAGATAATGCAAGTACCGGTACCCTTTTGGATGGGTACTTAAAATATTGAACTATTCAGGGCTCCACATTGTCCAGTCTGAAGAAAAAAAATCATGAACTTGGGTTATGCAGCCCCATATGTATTGCTTTATTAGAAGCAGAAGTGTGTTGATGTTCATTTGTAAATAAAATTACATCTGACTGACCTAATATTGTTAATAAATGATGATTTAAATATAATCATATCATTATGTACACTGAAACAGTTTTAGAGCTAATGCCAGTGTACCACGATAATAATATTATTAATACCTCTCTTACAGTGGGAATCAATCAAAAATCTGTTTTATTAGCTAACATTTTAATCATTTTCAGTCTTCTCCACAGGACTGTACTCGTCTTGCAGGCTGTGTGACAGGGATCCCTGAAAACTATGATAACTGGACATAACTGACTCAAAATCATTTTAGTATCTGAAATACACAACTACCGTATTTTTCGGAGTATAAGTCGCACCGGAGTATAAGTCGCACCTGCCGAAAATGCATAATAAAGAAGGAAAAAAACATATAAGTCGCATTTTTGGGGGAAATTTTATTTGATAAAACCCAACACCAAGAATAGACATTTGAAAGGCAATTTAAAATAAATAAAGAATAGTGAACAACAGGCTGAACAAGTGTACAGCCAAACTATGAAAAAAACTGTGACTTATATTCCGAAAAATACGGTACAACGTATTGTTAAAATAACATAATTTGTGTCAAACTGTAGTCTTAGATCTGCCTGTGCAAATTAGCCATAATAGCTAACTATTTAGCAGACCGATGCTAGCTACTAAATAAAAACAGCGGTCATCTGACTGTAATGATATGAAAACCTCAAAAAAAACTCACATACACTTTTTATAATTCAAATACCGTATTTTTCGGACTATAAGTCGCAGTTTTTTTTCATAGTTTGGCCGGGGGTGCGACTTATACTCAGGAGCGATTTATGTGTGAAATTATTAACACATTACCGTAAAATATCAAATAATATTTAGCTCATTCACGTAAGAGACTAGACATATAAGATTTCATGGGATTTAGCGATTAGGAGTGACAGATTGTTTGGTAAACGTATAGCATGTTCTATATGTTATAGTTATTTGAATGACTCTTACCATTATATGTTACGTTAACATACCATGCCTCATATAACGTACACTTATTCAGCCTGTTGTTCACTATTCTTTATTTATTTTAAATTGCCTTTCAAATGTCTATTCTTGGTGTTGGGTTTTCCCCAAAAAATGCGACTTATACTCCAGTGCGACTTGTGTGTTTTTTTCCTTCTTTATTATGCATTTTCGGCCGGTGCGACTTATACTCCGGGGCGACTTATACTACGAAAAATACGGTAAATTTCTTAAACTCAGTCGAAATTACTTTTGCACCAACAGCAAGCTGCAAATCGTAACATGGGCAGAAGCGGTTGTGTCACTTAAAGTAAAAGGTTTCAAAATAAGAGTCCACATAAACATCTATTATTGGCGGTCCAGATTTATTCATAGCAGGCCACCACAAACAAACACTGATATTCTTGTTTTGGGTCTACAGACGAGAGCAGCTTTTTGCTTAATTTGACTGATTCTTACAATCCCTGATGACATCAGTACATACTGAAGGGACATCTTTTTAAGTGGGGTTGGTGATATTCTTAGTGGGATTGGCACTGACCCCGAGGGGGGTCGCCAAACCACACATCATAAGTTGTGTGCCTTTGACTCATTGGGTGTTTTAGCCTTTTATCACAATACATCCTCATCCAAGGCTGACCCTCCACAGGTTGATCAGGCCTGGGTATGTGTTTACTGGTGTCTCCCTGTGGTCTTTTCGCAGCCCATACTGTCTCTTTCCGACAATGGCAATATCTTTGATGCCTTCCGTTTGGCCTGGCCTTTGATTCCAACCTCCTGTAGGAGCCTTGTGGTGGAGCTGGCTACAAAGCCTCTGCAGCCCACCTATACTGGGCGCACCCTTACGCTCCAGCCTCGCTTCTCTGTTTCGGCTGCTAAGTTGGCATAGCCTTTTCTTTTTGTATGCCTCGTCAATGGCATCTTCCCAATGGACCGCTAACTCAACGATGAGGACACTTGACAAGCATTGGACCAGAGGACCAAGTCTGGCCGCATGTTGGTCACTACGACTTCGGTTGGGAATGTAAGACTCTGGCTTAGGTCCACTTGCATTTCCCAATCTCTCGCTGCGTTATGTGTGCATGAGTCAGCAGTTGTTCCCGTGTTTATCTCCTTCCGAATGAAGGAGGATGTTAACTGTGTCCTAAGTACTTATGGGCAAGGCATTGGTGGTTACCCTCTTCTGCTCGAGTTCTGCGACCAACTTGGTTGTGGCGCCAAACCACAGTTTAAATATGATATTTAAACTGTGGTAGTATGCAGGCTCCATCTTGTGGTACGCCAAATAATCAATTGAGTAAACTAGTTTTATTTTCTTATATTCAAACAGTGGTATTGTTCAAACTGTGTAATGTTACAGTGGCCAAAAATATGAAATAAACATGTTAAAAATATACATGTTAAATTAAACTTCTGCCTTGTTTTATTGAATACTTAAGTTTACTACGCTAATGTATTTAATGTTTGTTGTTATGGTAGTACTAGGGGCGCCAAGTTTTTTTTCTAAGGTACTTGCTGGAGTGTCATTACATTTTTGGTTAATTTGCTTGTATTTTTTTTTTTTTAAACCCTGCAATTTTTCACACATTTAGGTGTTTTTATATACACATGAACATATTAATCGAGGCAGAAGACTTCTTTCTGTCAGTACACAGAAGCTCTTTTAAGTAGGCCACACCGGTTTAGTCACCTGTCCCTTTAACAAGGACCCACCTCCATTGCTGCTGTGCCAATCATATGGCTCTGTCAGGTGGTTCCCCTGTGATTGGCTAAGAGCTCATTCTCAGTTAGCAGCTAGTTAATGGTTAAGAGTTTGGATCAGGAAATTGTTTTCCAACACAACAAAAAAGCACAAGCATCTTTTAGTGCCAGTTCAATGTAAACAATTTTTTTACAAGATTTATTAGTAGGGGGTCCCCGCTCCTTCCCTACCTTAGTTTGGGGGTCCTTGGCCTGGAAAACAATGAATACCCCTGCTCTAGACTGTGCAAGTGCACCTAATGTTGTGTACAGACATCGTTTTTTTTTTTTTTAATGTTAAATTCATGAAAAGTCCTTCATGAACTGTAAGTGAAAGCCACTCAGGCGTCTCAGAAGTTCCTCCATTGTGTCTTCAGGGGTCAGGATGCAAAATCTGTCCAAACAGACCAAAGCATTGATAATGGGATTTAACATTCGTTTCTACTGAATGTGTGCTCAATGTGACAATAAGTTTACATTAAAATACTTTATAATGACCTAATATGATAGATGCCTTCTTTTTGTCCGTACATACATCCTGGACTAACTAACACGCCGGCGTCCTCTAACAGTTTTACACAGTAGAACGTGTCAGGTTCCATCTCTACTTCCTGGGGGGGAAAACGTGTGTAAATAATAAAGTGTAGGTGATTTAAAAAAATAAAAAAAAGTGTTTGTGAGACCTTGGCTTTCTGGATGGCTTTTGATGATAGATGCACTCTGGGGAAAGCAAATGCTCCTCCTTTTATGGGCTGGCAGTTGAAACCTTCCAGCTGGTTTAGAACCTTCTCCACTTTCTTCACGTTACCAAGCCAGGTGCTGCTTAGGTGTCTGATCTCCTGGAGGAGAATGTGTATTAGAAGAACCAAGGCTCCAGGCTTTGTGTGGCCCTAAAAGAGACTTTTGTTGTTGCCCCATTTTGGTTTTGTATATTACTTACTTATTATCATTGTTAGATTCTGAAGGGTCCCCACCTCATCACAAACGTCATCACCCCACATACATGCTCTAAAAATGAATTGCTGACTCAATTTGGTTGAAACATTGTAACATCTCCAATATTCTTCAGTTTTAATAATTGTACAACCTGTCAATATACACTTAAATATCCATCCATCTATTTTCTACCGCTTGTCCCTCTCTGGGTTGCGGGGGTGGCTGGAGCCTATCCCAGCCAGCGCCGTTTATATGATTATACTTTCAAGTTTTACCTCACTTCATTGTTGGTGCATCTAAACAGGGTCAAAACTCCTCTGTCTAGTCCTAGTGACGCTACTGTTTCGAACTTTACTCAAGGTTCCATGAATGCAGCACAACTATGTTCAATAAGATCCAAAAGTAAAACGTAAACATAACTTTGCCCGATGCTGCCACAAATAGTTTTAATATATTTCTACCTTTCTTCTATCCCAGAGGTTCTTAACCTTTTTGGAGGTACCGAACCCCACCAGTTTCATATGCGCATTCGCCGAACCCTTCTTTAGTGAAAAATAAACTTTTTTTTTTTTCAAATTCAAGACAAAGTTATGTTTTTTTACTGGTGCACAAAATGAACCGTGCATGAACATCACCTTGTTCAAAGAACAAAACCAACACATAACATGAACTCACAACAAATGACACACCTGCAAATCAGTGTGACTTCTGCGGTTGCCGTATACATAATACGCCGATAGGGAGAAGTCTTTATTTACACGATGACTCGGATGTGTCTTGACCTCCGCGGCGGAGGCTCCGCCGAACCCCTGAGGCCAACTCACTGAACCCCTAGGGTTCGATCCAACCCAGGTTAAGAACCACCGTTCTATCCCCCCATCTTGATGAACTTATATCGTCTGTATTAAGTAATTTTGCGTCTACTCGAAGAGACTAAACTTTTTGCAGTTTTGCAAATTGCAAGTGAGTGTAGGTAGTGTTATACATTGCTAATTTGATTCAAACAACCTTATTATTGAACTTTGACTGCAAATTTGAATTTGTCAGCACTTTGACGATGTCGTAATTTATAACTGACAGATTTAAATGAAAGGGGAAAAAAAATCTTCAAAACTTTACAAGGCCAATGCCATGATCATGTGCCCCTCCTAGTGGTTGTGGTTCTAAACAACCGCATAGCACAGGGATATCCAACTAAGTTGTTTTGGGGACCACATTTCCAGATAGCCTAAGACCAGAGGGCCGGACTTCTCCCTTCACTATTATTCTTTTGTAAATTCCGGAGAATCTGCGTCAGCAGACATTAAATTTCCTTTTGTCAGAGTTACAGGAGTGAATTTAAGGACCTTCTTCAAAAAAAGCTAGTCAAAGATCATATTTATGACAGCAAAAATGGGAGTCTCACAAGTTTTTTTAATCAGTTGAATAGCCCAAATGATCAAAAAAAAACAAGAGGACCTAAAATGGAACCTTGAGGAACACCACTAGTATAACTTAAGAAGTTGAATAAATGACTACTAGCTGCATCTGAAGTAAACAAGCTACAGCAACACCTTAGTTACATAGATCACATTACACAAAAAATGGAAAAGAGAGGACTTCAAGGGGTGCCTTGAATAAAACCTCTGTTATGTAAATCACAGGTTTAGACCCCAGTGTTGTGTTTGCTCCCAAGGTTAAAATGTCAATACAAGGATCTGTCCATGCAGTCCAAGTTCCTCCATAAAACAGGAGCGCTCTAGTGTTTGGGGAATTTGCTGCAAAAATGTTTGTCTCCAAAGGTGTGAACTGAACTTGGTGGTCCAGTATGGTGCCAGTTGAACAGTCCTAGAATAGAGTGTTTATGCAGTGATGTTTTCAAATGACCGTAAGTCTTGAACTATACAAAGTATTTCAATGGTTGGAATCTGCGCTTTTGCATGATATACTAGTTACTATGGTAATCTAAGTCACAGCAGCTCAGACGAGGCACCAAGCAGTGTGGGAGCGTTTCCACAGAGTGTTTCCAGAGCAGCCAGCCTGAAATGTGGGTGTCAGGGACCGATGCAGAAGGAGATTTTTACAACAAAGTTCTAAAGCTTAGTGACGTATCAGATTGTAGGCGGGGTTTTTTTTTTTACCCTTCGCGTTCATTATTCGCCATTTTTGTTGCGTTTTGCTTGATTTTAAAATATGTCGATGGAGAGGGGGTGTGACGTTCATATGTTGTCAATATTCAGTGTTTTATCGTTCATAGTTAACATTGTAAATCCCACATTCTTTATTTTCATGTACATTCTGGGTGTCTCATTCAGTAAAAAAAAAAAATAATTCCATTCCGTTTTTAAAGCGGTCTGTCATAACATTTTAGCTTTCAATCAGACATTATTGTCAGGTTTTGTATTTGTGTTCCTAAAATTCAGATATACCGGCCCCCAGGCACATTTTTTTCCCTCTAAATTTGGCCCCCGGATTCAAAATAATTGCCCAGCCCTGCTTTACACAGCAACAACACCCCCTGCTTTTTGTGCAGACTCTGCTGTGGTGAAACGGCTAAAGGTCAGAGGTCATACATGGACTCACATTAGTGTAAAGAGGGTAGGAGGGCTCTCCAGGCTTAGGCGGGTCTGCCATCAGCTGCAGGGCAATCTGACCCGCCACTGGAGGACAGCCGCTAGTATTGAAGAGCACCTGGATGAATTTCATGGCAGGAGGGTCAATGTTTACAAGCTCCACATATCCTCCACGAAGACCACACCTAGGGGGGGACCCAACATTATTATTACTACGAGGGCCAATCAGGAACCTTTGTGTGTGTGTGTGTGTCACATCATTCGCAGCTTACTCCCCCAGGAAGCCTTTAGAAGCCGAGTGGAAGGAGGCCAGTTCAAGAGTGTCGGAAAAAGAAGGACCCATGTCGGTTAGAACCTTCTTATAGGAGACAAACTCTGTGTTTTCTGCAAAGATGCAGTTCTGGTAGACCTGTGGGGGAGCACAAAATGTTCTAGCCAAGTCCACTGAGTAGAGTTAACTGCTAATGCTTGCTGATTTGTCGTCGCATTTGAACAAAATATGCTCAATCTGTTGGCATTTTAGCTATTTTACTCATGTCAAAATGTATAAATGGCATGATGCAAGAGAACATAGTGCCTTGGCACTTTTGATACTTGGTGCTATCTTGTTCGGTACCGGCATGCAGGGGCCACGTTGCAATTATGCCTGCCATCTGAGGGCTGCTTGTCACAGTGACTGCATATTAATATAAACGTATAACAGCCTCGTTACACAACTTGCAGAGGCAACTGTTTTTGCTTATTATATTGTTCTACTTACAGAATAATGGATAACTTGCTTTGAAATTATAAGTCAGCTGGTTTTTAGATATTTTAGTATTAATTTTTGATAACAAAAAGCTTGTTGCACGATAAGATATTATTCAAGTGTTGAACATATGCAGTACATTTGTATGCAAAATCATAATAGAACTGCACTTTTGGCATGTAGCGCTATCTTGTTAGGTCTTAGCTTTAGCATATCCGATTAAAATTTGGCACTTTAGCAACCGCACATTGAAGCAAAGAGCTGTTCCCATGATATAACAATGCATCCACACAGGTTGTTACCATGTTAGCATTCTAGCTTTTTGTACTGATTGCACTAATATTTTGGGAATTTGCCCCAAATCAAAATATGTGCCAGGACTATGTACTACATATATAACACTTATTTTGCTGAGCGTTATGTGGGAATTGCATATAACCTTGAGATTTAGCACTTTAGAAACAAACGAAATATGTCTACATGTTATCACAATGTGTCTAGAGTAGTTATTAGCATGTTAGCTATTTGTATTTGTACTGATTGCACTGAGATTATTAGGGAATTCTCCCAAAATTAAAATAGATGTCAGGAGGACTTATCTCTGTTGCACTTATCTTGCGAGGTGCTAGCTTTAGCATTTTAGCAATTTAGATATTGCATGAGATTTAGCACTTTACATACAAGCAATCTAAGCAACAGATGTTGCCATTTTATCACAATATGTCCACAGTGGTTGCTAGTATGTTAGCTCTTAGCATGCTAGCTATTTGTACTGATAGCACTGAGATTTTTTGGAAATCCTACCAAAATTAAAACATGTTTCAGAGGGGCATATGTACTACAATAGGGCCCCATTCCTGGGTGGATCTCGCATGAGAGGAAATAGGGGGATTATTAATTTTATAATGCAATCTGCTGAAAATGATTGAAAACAACACCCTATGTAGCAACTGACACTGGTCAAAGTTTGAATTGCCACAAAACACATTTTAAGATATTCAACACTCAACTTCCATTTGGCGGCTACAATGGATAGCGCACACCCCCCAATTTGTCACGTTTCATGGATCAGGTAAAGCGCAACGATGGGGCCATGTGAATCCCCTACTGTATGTACATAACATGACAATAGTATTTTAGCAATTTTCATATCACATCGAGATTTAGCACTTTAGAAATAATATGTTGAAGTAAAAGATGTTTCAATGTACCGTATTTTTCGGAGTATAAGTCGCTCCGGCGTATAAGTCGCACCGGCCGAAAATGCGTAATACAGAAGGAAAAAAACATATAAGTCGCACTGGAGTAGAAGTTGCAGTTTTTGGGGAAATTTATTTGATAAAACCCAGCACCAAGAATAGACATTTGAAAGGCAATTTAAAATAAATAAAGAATAGTGAACAACAGGCTGAATAAGTGTACGTTATATGAGGCATAAATAAGCAACTGAGAACATGCCTGGTATGTTAACGTAACATATTATGGTAAGAGTCATTCAAATAACTATAACATATAGAACATGCTATACGTTTACCAAACAATCTGTCACTCCTAATCGCTAAATCCCATGAAATCTTATACATCTAGTCTCTTACGTGAATGAGCTAAATAATAATATTTGATATTTTACGGTAATGTGTTAATAATTTCACACATAAGTCGCTCCTGAGTATAAGTCGAACCCCGGCCAAACTATGAAAAAAAACTGCGACTTATAGTCCGAAAAATACGGTAATCACAATGTATCCACAGTGGCTGTTATCGTTTAGCATTGTTAAAATTTCCCTTTACCGGTAAGGCAAAGCCCAAACGTCATCAAGTTGGTAGCAGGCTCATTCAAAATTGAATTTGTCACTAAAGTTACCAAAAAAGTGTTATAAGAATGTTTGATACAGTGGTCAACTCATTTTTACACGGCGTGGCGAAGTTGGTAGAGTGGCCGTGCCAGCAATCGGAGGGTTGCTGGTTACTGGGGTTCAATCTCCACCTTCTACCATCCTAGTCACGTCCGTTGTGTCCTTGGGCAAGACACTTCACCCTTGCTCCTGATGGCTGCTGGTTAGCGCCTTGCATGGCAGCTCCCGCCATCAGTGTGTGAATGTGTGTGTGAATGGGTGAATGTGGAAATACTGTCAAAGCGCTTTGAGTACCTTGAAGGTAGAAATGCGCTATACAAGTATAACCCATTTATCATTTATCATATATCATTACAGTGCTTATTAGTGCAACATCACCCTCTGCTGGATCAGACAAGTTTGGCACGCCCCTACATGCTAATCGCTAGCCTTGACGGACGCTCACCTCATCTGCGAGAAGGAAAAGCTGCTTCTCCAAAACAAACCTGATGACCTCTTGCATGGATCCCCTGCTTTGGATGTGACCTGCCAGAAAGTGAACTGTCAACACAGATGACTTTTAAAGGCCGAGCTTAATTAGGACCGAGACGTTCCTACCTGTAGGATTCCCCGGGTTGATGACATACAAAGCCACAGGTTTGCAGACTTGTTGGGCAGACTCCAGCGCTCGATGCAGCTCCTCTATCTGCAGCTCCCAGCCGTGCTCCTCATCCAGGAAGTAAGGGACCACCACGGCCCCGAGAAACTCCGCAGACAAGGGGGTGGTGCTGTAGCACGGCACTGGCACCAGCACGCCACTCCTGGGTGACCCTTCGCTGTTCACCAACATCCTGAGCATGTTCTACAAAAGTGCACACAATTTGCGCATTTATTAAGGAAGACGAGAATAACGCAATAATGGCTGCAATACCGCGAGTGACCACTGAGAGCCGGAATGGATCCATATGTTGTCTGGGTCAGATGGAACGCCGCCGTCTCTTTGGGTGATGAAGTGAGCGACACAGTGGATGATTTCGGTGATACCAGGTGTGTTTGTATACGAGCCTGAGGGGAATAAAACATAACACATTTTATTTAAGGTCATTTCACTGTGGAGTCCCACTGGTAGTTCTCAGGATCTTATTTAAGTTTGAAACAAAATTTACATGTTTTATTCACCGCAGATTCGCTGGAATCAAATTTTTTTTTTGCTGAAATATCACCTCAACCATGACATTGAGAAAGTAGCTAAAAAGTCGACACCTCTCCTGTGCAATTTTTATTATATATGCCATACCTCTAACATATGCCTGTCACTCTGCAGTTGTTTCAACAGCTACCATGCCAATTGTTATCCTTTTAGCGATGTTTTACTTATGTCAAAATGCAAATATATAAATAGCATTTTGAAAGAACACTAAAGAATGGCCTTGGTACTCTAAGCATACTTGCCAACCCTCCCGATTTTCCTGGGAGACTCACGAATTTCAGTACCCCTCCCGAAAATCTCCCGGGACACCCATTCTCCCGATTTCCACCCGGACAACAATATTGGGGGCGTGCCTTAAAGGCACTGCCTTTAACGTCCTCTACAACCTGTCGTCACGCCCGCTTTTTCTCCAAACAAGCAGCGTGCCGGCCCTGTCACATAATATATGCGGCTTTTACACACACACACACACAAGCAAATGCAAGCCATACTTGATCAACAGCCATACAGGTCACACAGAGGGTGGCCGTATAAACAACTTTAACACTGTTACAAATATGCGCCACACTGTGAACCCACACCAAAAAACAATGACAAACACATTTCGGGAGAACATCCGCACTGTAACACAACAGAACAAATACCCAGAATCCCTTGCAGCACTAGCTCTTTCGTGACGCTATAATATACACCCCCCGCTACCACCCCCACCCCCCCACTCTCCCGTATTCGGAGGTCTCAAGGTTGGCAAGTATGACTCTTAAGTATTGACTGCCACCTTGCTAAGTGTTAGCATGCTGTCTGTTAGCATTTGAGCTTTTGTTAAGGCACATACATAAAAAGCATGATGTAAAATTCAGTCTGAGCCTGGGCCCCAGGAGAGGGGGTCCAGAGGGAGACCAAGGAAGAAAAACAACGTCATAGCCATAGCACCCATAGACATGTATGTAAGAGGGAAACATCAAAGGACATTACAGCACAGAGCTGATGCAACCAGCTGCCACTCCAGCAGTGCCAATTCTACACACATCCACAAAAGTACAAAAAACAACAACAGAAATAATCACCCACACAGTGTTCCACGCCATCGTCTGCTGAGGAAGAGATGGGAGCAGACCCAACAAAGCAACCAAGAGATCCTACTCCACCCTTGGCCTCCCACCAACTCTCGGCCAGTGTCCAGTCTGTATGGATGAGCGAGGATGTCCGATACACGCTCATTCAGCCAAGACACCGTGAAGCCCGTCCGTCCCGGCGCCCAGCGCCAGCTCAGCAGCACTGTCTCTTCATCCGCATCTCCTCTCCTCCAGTCTCTCCAAACAGACTCCGGTGTGGCAGGACACCCAGCAGCTGGTTCCCACGGCCAAAAGGCTGCCGGGCATACTTGCCAACCTTGAGACCTCCGAATTTGGGAGATTGGGGGGGGGGGGGATTGGTGGTAGCGGGGGGTGTTTCTTGTAGCGTCCCGGAAGAGTTAGTGCTGCAAGGGGTTCTGGGTATTTGTTCTGTTGTGTTTATGTTGTGTTACGGTGCGGATGTTCTCCCGAAATGTTTGTCATTCTTGTTTGGTGTGGGTTCACAGTGTGGCGCATATTTGTAACAGTGTTAAAGTTGTTTATACGGCCACCCTCAGTGTGACCTGTATAGCTTTAGGTTGATTTGACCATTAAATTTTGGTCATTTTCCAACCAACATGTTGCAACACAAATACAACATTGAAACAACTTGCTTTTTGACAATGTTTATTCAATGTCAGGTTGTGACGTTGATTTGAGCCTTGAAGCACATTCAGAACAGCGCTGCCAGGGCCCGGACGAGGACACGTACGTTCGGTCAACCGTATTACTCCATTGGCTCCCGATAAATCTCTGTATTGAATAATCTGGCCATACCACCACCCCTTCCTCCTGTGTTGCCAGCTTGGGTGTCAGGTTTGACCACCACCTCACATTTGATTCATCTGTCCAACATCTGTCCAAAACTGCTTACTTTCATCTGAGAAACATCACCAAACTCCGCCCCTCTCTATCCCTCCGTGATGCTGAGAAACTGGTCACCATCTTTGTCTCCTCCAGACTGGATTATTGCCATGCGCTCCTTGCTCGGGGTCGCGGGCAGAAGCCTTCAAAAGCTTCAACACATCCAGAACAGCTCTGCCAGGGCCTGACCAGCGAACGTAAGTTGGATCATTTTTTCATTCAAAACAGAATAAGGCTGTTTTGAGAACATACTCCTAGGACACCTCAGTGATGGACGCTCTGACCTCCCTCCCTCCTCAACAACATCTGGGAGTTGAACTTTGCTTGCACTGCCTGCAGAGCGGCTCCAGGCCTAGAGACACAACAACACTACACCATGGACAATGGGCATAAGTACCGGTACACCCTTCCTCCCACCCCCACCCCAAGCCTTCACCACAGCTTGATTCCCCTTAGGGGCAATGGACGGCTGAGAAGCGCTTATACAGCTGCAGCCGGCCTCCGTAGCTACCACTACCTCCCCTCTGTTGCAAGTTTTGTTGATTCTATGTAACTTGTTTGTGTGTGCTATGGCTGTGAGTTTTTTTTCTTTGGCCTCAGTCTGGACTTCTCCCTGAAGTCCAGCCTTTGACTGAATTTGTTTTTCCCCCTACCTGTTTCTCACCCTTTTATTGTAAGGGGCGCTGGAAGTTGGCAGACCCGTCAGTGATCCTTTTTCTGTCTCCCTGTAATGTTTGTCTGATCTTGAATGGGATTGTGCTGAAAATCTAATTTTCCCCTCGGGGATTAATAAAGTACTTCTGATTCTGATTCTGATAACCGTGTTACTCCAAAAAATCCATTGGCTCCCGATAAATCTCCGTATTGAATAAAAACTCTCCCTTCTCACTCACCAATGCATCCATGGAAACCCAGCAGGCACAAGATATTGATACGTTGTTTGTACAAAACACATGTCCTTTTAAACTGACTTTGAAAAATTGTTGCACTTGTCAATTGAGACAACATTGGTGTCTAATGTTGGATCCACGTTGTTGGTCGGGAACTGACCAAATTACAATGGTCTAATCCAGTGATTTTCAACCACGGTGCCGCGGAGTGTGCCGTGAGATATTGTTTGGTGTGCCGTGGGAAATTATGCAACTTAACCTAATTGGTCCAAAAAAATTTTTTTGCAAATCAATAATCATAATAATGTGCCTGTGCTGTGTAGAGCTTGGCAGGGTGACCATGTAATACTCCATATCAGTAGGCAGGGGCACCGCTAGGGATTTTGGGCCCCATGAAGAGAATCTTTACAGGGCCCCCAACACAGTGTCATTATTTTTTCTGTATTATAATTTCATCATCATTAGGGGCCTCTCTGGGCCCCCCTCCATCATGGGCCCCTAGAATCCGTCTCCTTTACCCCCCCCTTTTCGGCGCCCCTGTCAGTAGGTGGCAGCAGGTAGTTCATTGCTTTGTAGAAGTCGGAACGCGTCGAGGATGGTTTGTCGTGATCCCAATATGCAGAGCACAGCGAGAGACAGCGTGCAGGTAAAAAGGTATGTAACGCTTAAACAAAAAATGAACAAAAGGCAAGTGCCGCTAGGAAAAGGCACTGAAGCGTAGGGATGGCTATGTAAAACAAAAGTAAGACTGAACTGGCTACAAAGTCAACAAAAACAGAATGCTGGACGACAGCAAAAACTTACAGCCTGTGGAGCAAGGACGGCGTCCACAAAGCACATCCGTACATGCCATGACAATCAACAATGTCCCCACAAAGAAGGATAGCGTACGCACAACTTAAATAGTCTTGATTGCGAAAACAAAGCAGGTGCGGGCAATAGCACTCAAAGGAAGGCGTGAAGCTGCTACAGGATAACACCAACAAAACAGGAAGAGTCACCAAAATAACAGTGCAAGACAGGAACTAAAGCACGACACACAGGAAACAACAACAAACTCAAAATAAGGCACGGCAACCTGCTGGAGTTTCATTTTTGAACCTTTTCTGCTGGTGGTGTGCCTCTGTATTTTTTTTAATGAAAAAAATGTGCCTTGCCTCAAAAAAGGTTGAAAAACACTGCTCCAATCAACGTCACAACCTGACATTGAATAAACGTTGTCAAAAAACATGTCGTTTCAACGTTGTATTTGTGTTGGAAAATGACCAAAATTCAATGGTCAAATCAACCTAACGTTGATTCAACGTCGTCAAAAAGCATGTTGTTTCAACGTTAGGTTTGAGTTATTCAACGTCAGGACCTAATTTAACCTTGTGCCTGCTGGGAATGCTCCACAACACCTCCTCAGCATACAGACCACATCCAGATCCCTCCGGTCCACAAACACTTAGCGTCTCTGTCAGCCAAAGACCTCCATGAGGGACAGAGCCTTCTCAGTGGCTGCTTCACACCTCTGGAACACTTTGCCAGAGGATTAGCGGGCACCACTAACTGTTGAGTGCTTTGCACCTTAAGACATTTTTGTTCAGGAAGGCCTACCGTTGATTTGCATTACCTGCCTTTCATGGATGTTATGCTTGTTTCATAAAGCTTTTATTATATTGTTTTAATTGTGTCTGTTTTTAACCCTGCTGCGCTTTGAAATTTGTACGCAAGTGTAAAGTGCTTTATGAACAAAATGCATTGTTGTTATTATTATCAATGCCAATATGTAAATGGCATGTGGTAAGAACACTAAAGAACTGCCTGGGCACTACCTGTATTGACTGCCACTTTGCTAGTTACTCCGCAAAGTAACTAGACATTATTTTTAATTTTGTTATTTCAAAACGCTGTTACGTTTGATAATATGTTAAACGTCAAAGATGTTTGTATTAACTGATTGAAGAATAAAAACACTACGCACATTATTTTAGATCATTTGGCATTCATCTGAACTCAGTAGATTGCAGTGTGCCATATTGATATGCACAGAAATAAAAAATTATAAAAAAATAAATATTTCGTAAAGTAACAGCATTAAATATTGAAAGTACAAAACCCAATACGGTACCAAAAAATGTAAACTTAGGAAAAAAGTAGGGGTGTGGAAAAAATCGATTCGAATTCTAATCGCGATTCTCACGTTGTGCGATTCAGAATCGATTCTCATTTTTAAAAAATCGATTAAAAAAAAAAAAAAATTTAAATAACTTTTTATTTGATTTTTTTTATTTTTTTATTTTTTTTTAAATAAATCAATCCAACAAAACAATACACAGCAGTACCATAACAATGCAATCCAATTACAAAACCAAACCCGACCCAGCAACACTCAGAACTGCAATAAACAGAGCAATTGAGAGGAGACACAAACACGACACAGAACAAAACTAAAAGTAGTGAAACAAAAATGAATATTATCAACAACAGTATCAATATTAGTTACAATTTTAACATAGCAGTGATTAAAAATCCCTCATTGACATTATCATTAGACATTTATTTAAAAAAAAAAAGAAGAATAGTGTCACAGTGGCTTACACTTGCATCGCATCTCATAAGCTTGACAACACACTAATATTTTCACAAAGATAAAATAAGTCATATTTTTGGTTCATTTAATAGTTAAAACAAATTTACATTATTGCAATCAGTTGATAAAACATTGTCCTTTACAATTATAAAGCTTTTTACAAAAATCTACTACTACTGCTTGCATGTCAGCAGACTGGGGTAGATCCTGCTGAAATCCTACGTATTGAATGAATAGAGAATCCTTTTGAATCGGGAAAAAAATCGTTTTTGTACCGAGAATCGTGTTGAATTGAAAAAAAAAAAAATCGATTTTGAATCGAATCGTGACCCCAAGATTCGATATTGAATCGAATCGTGGGACACCCAAAGATTCACAGCCCTAGATTCACAGCCCTAGTAAAAAGGCACAAAGCAACATTTGGCCTTTTAAATAGTGCAATTCTCTGCACCTGTTTACCAAATTACAGCCTGAGAGAACTTCAGATAAAACTGTTACCAAGATTTGGCAAATAAATGACATGCATTCAAGTAAAACGTTTAAAAATGTTCCTGGATGACATTCTGACAATAAATTGCATTTGTGTACTAATAAGTCAATATTTACAAAACTGTACAGTAATGTTATGAATAATTCGAAAACATTCTAGATGCTATCTTGCAAACTGTTAGCCTTTTAGTTATTTGAACTTATATCAATGCCAATATATAAATGGCATGATGTAAAAACACTAAAGAACTGCCTTGATACTCTGTATTGATTGTAATCTTTCTCGGTGCTATAATGCTAACTGTTAGCACTTTATACTCTTGCCTCCCTTATGTCAAACTGCAAACATAAATAGCACGATGTAAGAACACTATAGAAGTGCCTTGACACTCTGTACCAACTGCCACATTGTTAGGTGCTACCATACTAGCTGTTAGCATTTTAGCTTGTTTATCCATCCATCCATCCATCTTCTTCCGCTTATCCGAGGTCGGGTCGCGGGGGCAGCAGCCTAAGCAGGGAAGCCCAGACTTCCCTCTCCCCAGCCACTTCGTCCAGCTCCTCTATATGTCAAAATTCCAATATATAAATGGCGTGATAAAAGAACACTAAATAACTACTTTGGCACTGTTCACCCCTGTCCAATATTTGAAGAGTTACAGCTGCTGCTCAGCTGATTCATTTTTAGTGATGATTTTCAAAGTTTGGCTAGTAGGACATTTTCGCCCCACAGTTCAATTTTTATTGGCCTGCAGCATATTCTTATATTCTCTTCGGCAAACAAATGAATTCCAAATGAGATGTATTATTAGATGTTACACTCATTTGCTTCATCGCCTAAAACAGAAAGCTCAGATATCAATGCTTAGTCCAGATATAGGTTAGCATTTATTGACTGAACGAAGTCGAAGTTCCTGTCGAAAATTGGTTTGACACAAACCTTATCGACTCATATCTCGTTTTCAAGCCCTTGATGAGAACTTACAATATCCATCCATCCATTTTCTACCGCTTATTCCCTTTGGGGTCGCGGGGGGCGCTGGAGCCTATCTCAGCTACAATCGGGCGGAAGGCGGAGTACACCCTGGACAAGTCGCCACCTCATCGCAGGGCCAACACAGATAGACAGACAACATTCACACTCACATTCACACACTAGGGCCAATTTAGTGTTGCCAATCAACTTATCCCCAGGTGCATGTCTTTGGAGGTGGGAGGAAGCCGGAGTACCCGGAGGGAACCCACGCAGTCACGGGGAGGACAAGCAAACTCCACACAGAAAGATCCCGAGCCCGGGATTGAACCCAAGACTACTCAGGACCTTCGTATTGTGAGGCAGATGCACTAACCCCTCTTCCACCGTGCTGCCCAACTTACAATATATGGCATTAAAATGTTACTGTCGAAAATTGGTTTGACACAAACCTTATCGACTCATATCCCATTTTAAAGCCCTTGATGAGGACTTACCAAATATAGAGGTTAAAATGTTACTGTCGAAAATTGGTTTACACAAACCTTATCGATTCATATCTCATTTTAAAGCCCTTGATGAGAACTTACCATATATGGCATTAAAATGTTACTGTCGAAAATTGGTTTGATACAAACCTTATCGATTCATATCTCGTTTTGAAGCCCTTGATGAGAATTTACCATATATGGCATTAAAATGTTACTGTCGAAAATTGGTTTGACAAAAACCTTATCGACTCATATCTCATTTTAAAGCCCTTGATGAGGATTTACCTAATATTGGGGTTAAAATGTTCCTGTCTAAAATCGGTTTTACACAAACCCTATCGACTTATAACTCGTTTTAAAGCCCTTGATGAGAGCTTACAATATATGGCATTAAAATGTTACTGTCGAAAATTGGTTTGACACAAACCTTATCGACTCATATCTCATTTTAAAGCCCTTGGTGAGGATTTACCTAATATTGGGGTTAAAATGTTCCTGTCTAAAATCGGTTTTACACAAACCCTATCGACTTATAACTCGTTTTAAAGCCCTTGATGAGAGCTTACAATATATGGCATTAAAATGTTACTGTCGAAAATTGGTTTGACACAAACCTTATCGACTCATATCTCATTTTAAAGCTCTTGATGAGAACTTACCATACATGGCATTAAAATGTTCCTGTCGAAAATTGGTTTGACACAAACCTTATCGACTCATATCTCATTTTAAAGCCCTTGATGAGAACTTATCATATATGGCATTAAAATGTTACTGTCGAAAATTGGTTTGACACAAACCTTATCAACTCATATCTCATTTTCAAGCCCTTGATGAGGATTTACCAAATATTGGGGTTAAAATGTTCCTGTCGAAAATCGGTTTTACACAAACCCTATTGACTCATATCTCATTTTAAAGCACTTGATTAGAACTTACCGTATATATGGCGTTAAAATGTCAATATACTCTCATGTGATGATGCATTAGATACACATGGTTTTTTTTGATCACCTATATTTATCTTACCTACAGAGTTGCCCTCACACCAGCTTAGCAGCTTCTGTGCACGCTGTTTGACATCCACGGGAAGTTTGTCGCCGTCCATTAGTTGAGGATAGAAACAAGCAGCAAGAACCTGCCATACATAAACTGAACTTAATCTACTTTAAGGTAACGCACCTTTTTAAATAAAGCATATTTTGAGGCTTACTTGTCTGACAAAAGTGAGAGGCTTCACTCCCGTGATGTGTGGGTCACCCCAGGAAACGTCGATGACATATTTGTATGGCTTCTCCACTCCCTGTTGCAGAAATGACACCACAGCTGTAATGCTATTCATATTTTGCAGGATGATGTCGCTTTTCTTTTACCTGTCTGAGCATCTCCTTGATGCGACACGCGTGTTCTGTCATAGTTGTCATCTCAGTTTGCTTGAAATTCTCCTGCAGGACTGACATGTTTCTACTCTTCAGACATCGAGTGAGTCCAGCAGATCACTTTTAACTTGGAAGAGGATTTTTGGTTTAACGATCCACACACGCGTGCTTCATTAACAGACTTGGTGTGTGTTGTTTATATTCCAGAATGTTGTTAAAGTGTGACCAGCAGTGTTACTTGTTGCTGCCATCAAACATTAATTACACTTGTTAGACTCTTGTCAATTCTTTCACTTTGACTTTGCACCTTACTAACGTGCTTCTTTTCTTCTCGCTTCTTAGTGTTCATGTCCTTAGAAGATCTTTGATTAGCGTTTTTGGCAGCAGCTTTATACACAACAAATGACTCCCGATTTGTAGAAGATCTTTGATGAGCATATTTCGTAAAAACCGTGCCAGTGACAAAAGAGTGCCTTTGTCACATAGATGATCTTTGACTATGTTTTTTTTTTTTTTTACAGTAGGTCCATGAAAACAGCAGAGTAGTCATGTCATGTTGAGGATCTTTGACAAACATTTTTGGCAGTAGCTTTGCAGCACTGCGCTTATGTTATCTAGAGCAGTCTCCAACGACCGGTACCGGTCCGTGGATCGATTGGTACCGGGCCGCACAAGAAATTTAAAAAATATATATGTACATATTTTATTTTTTATTTTTTATTAAATCAACATAAAAAACACAATATACACTTACAATTAGTGCACCAACCCAAAAAACCTCCCTCCCCTCATTTACACTCATTCACACAAAAGGGTTGTTTTTTTCTGTTATTAATATTCTGGTTCCTACATTATATATCAATATAGATCAATACAGTCTGCAAGGGATACAGTCCGTAAGCACACATGATTGTATTTTTTATTTTTATTAATAACAGAAAGAAACAACCCTTTTGTGTGAATGAGTGTAAATGGGGGAGGGAGGTTTTTTGGGTTGGTGCACTAATTGTAAGTGTATCTTGTTTTTTTTATGTTGATTTAATAAAAATAATAGTAAAATAAAATGTTTTTTTGTTTGTTTTTAATTTCTTGTGCGGCCCGGTACCAATCGATCCACGGACCGGTACCGGGCCGCGGCCCAGTGGTTGGGGACCACTGATTCAGAGGATCTTTGATTAGTGTTACTGCCATCAAACATTACATTTGTTAGACTTTTGTCAATTCTTTCACTTTGTCTTTGCACCTTACAAATGTGCTTATTTTCTTCTCGGTTCTTAAAAACAGCAGTGTTCGTGTCTTTAGAAGATCTTTGATTAGCGTTTTTGGCAGCAGCTTTATACAAAACAAATGGGTCCCATTATGTAGAAGATCTTTGATGAGCATGTTTCCTAAAAACAGCTGTGTGCCTTTGTCGTATAGATGATCTTTGACTGTTTTTTTACAGTATGTCCATAAAAACAGCAGAGTGGTCATGTCATGTTGAGGATCTTTGACAAACGTTTTTTGGCAGTAGCTTTGCAGCACTGCATTTCTGTTATCTAGAGGGTCTTTGATTAGCATATCTGCAGTCAATCCATAAGTTCTCTTTTCGTATAGATGATCTTTGACTTGGTTTTTTTTTTTATTGGAGGTAAAAACAGCAGAGTGTTCATTTCCTTAGAAGATCTTTGATTAGCGTTTTTGGCAGCAGCTTTATACACAACAAATGGGTCCTGTTATGTAGAAGATCTTTGATGAGCATATTTCCTAAAAACAGCTGTGTGCCTTTGTCGTATAGATGATCTTTGACTGTTTTTTTTTTTTTTACAGTAGGTCCATAAAAACAGCAGAGTGGTCATGTCATGTTGAGGATCTTTGACAAACGTTTTTGGCAGTAGCTTTGCAGCACTGTGCTTCTGTTATCTAGAGGATCTTTGATAAGCATATCTGCAGTCATCCATAAGTTCACTTTACGTATAAATGATCTTGGACTAGGTTTTTTTTTAATTGTAGGTAAAAAAAACGGCACAGTGGTCATGTTATATACTGTAGAGGATCTTTGACTAGTGTTTTTTAGAGTATGTTCTTAAAAACAGCAGCGCGCTTCTGTCATTTAGAGGATCTTTGATTAGTGTTACTGCCATCAAACATTACATTTGTTAGACTTTTGCCAATTCTTTCACTTTGTCTTTGCACCTTACAAATGCTTCTTTTCTTGGTTCTTAAAAACAACAGTGTTCGTGTCTTTAGAAGATCTTTGATTAGCGTTTTTGGCAGCAGCTTTATACACAACAAATGGCTCCCATTATGTAGAAGATCTTTGATGAGCATATTTCCTAAAAACAGCTGCGTGCCTTTGTCGTATAGATGATCTTTCACTATGTTTTTTTTTTTACATTAGGTCCATGAAAACAGCAGAGTGGTCATGTCATGTTGAGGATCTTTGACAAACGTTTTTGGCAGTAGCTTTGCAGCACTGCGCTTCTGTTATCTAGAGGATGTTTATAAGCATATCTGCAGTCAATCCATAAGTTCACTTTTCGTATAGATGATCTTTGACTAGGTTTTTTATAATTGTAGGTAAAAACAGCAGAGTGGTCATGTTATATACTGTAGAGGATCTTTGACTGGTGTTTTTTGGAGTATGTTCTTAAAAACAGCAGTGCGCTTCTGTCATTTAGAGGATCTTTGATTAGTGTTTTTACAGTAGGTCCACATAAACAGCTGAGTGCTCTTGTCGTATAGATGATCTTTGACTCAAGTTTTTTTGCAGGACGAGTGTAAAAACAGCAGAGTGGTCATGTCATGTTGAGGATCTTTGACTAGTGTTTTTAGCAGTAGTTTTAAAACCAACAGAGTGCTTCAGTTATGTAGATGATCTTTGACTTTAACAGTTAAGTGTGCTTGTTGTATAGAGGATCTTTGATTAGTGTTTTTACAGTAGGTCCACATAAACAGCTGAGTGCTCTTGTTGTATAGATGATCTTTGACTCAAGTTTTTTTGCAGGACGAGTGTAAAAACAGCAGAGTGGTCATGTCATGTTGAGGATCTTTGATTAGTGTTTTTAGCAGTAGTTTTAAAAACAACAGAGTGCTTCAGTCATTTAGATGATCTTTGACTTTAACAGTTCTGTACGTGTGCTTGTTGTATGGATGATTTTTCACTAAGGTTTTTCTGTGCAGTAGGTCTGTAAATACAGCAGTGTGGTCATGTTATAATTGAGAATATTTGATTAGCATTTTTGGCACTTGCTTTAAAAACAGCAGCGTGGTCATGTATTTAGAGGATCTTTGATAAACATATTTGCAATCAATCCGTAAAAACAGCTGAGACAATTCACAATTATAGGATAGAACCAGGGGCGCCGCTAGGGGTTTTGGGCCCCATGAAAATAATCTTTACAGGGCCCCCAACACAGTGTCATTATTTTTTCTGTATTAGAATTTCATCATCATTAGGGGCCTCTCTGGGCCCCCCTCCATCATGGGCCCCTAGAATCCGTCTCCTTTACCCCCCCTTTTCGGCGCCCCTGGATAGAACGTCATGATATTAAAAAAATACGTTTTTGATTTTTATTCCACAATTGGGACTTTTTATCTCGTAATTCTGACTTTATCTCATAATCTCGATTTTTGTATCATAATTTCGTATCTCATATTTATGATTTTTAATCTCATAATTCTTATCCCATAATTGTGATTCATTGTATTTTTTTCCCCAGTGGTGGTAACGTGATTCCACAGAATCGACATTTTACAAGATAGAAGAAAGAAGAATACAATTGGAAAAAAAGAAGCATTTAGTTAACCGTTCTGCGATACAATAATAATCCTGCTGTAAAGTACATTCCTATTCAACAGGGGGCAGTAATTCACATAAAATAAACAGACGAAGAAGAAGCCTGCGTTGTTTCCTGACGGAAAGAAATGTTCGACGTACTGATGCACTTCCTGTTTTCTTTTTCGACTCCTTCGTACCTGTCGGTCCGGTTCTCGTTAAAAATGGAGCCATTCGCCCGGCAACGACACAACGACGACCACCCCGCGGAGGAACGCGCTTTTCCGCGACACCGGTGGACCTTATAAACACTCCGAACCGGTGAAGCGCACCTCAATAAGGGGGCTTTCAAGCCCACACAAGCCGCAGCGATATGGCTCTCAGCTCGGGCGGCTGGGCTCCGCAGGTCCCTCTTCTCGGTTCGTCCCAGCCCGGTGCCTGCGAGGGGCTGGCGGCCTCGGCTTGCTGCAGCACCGTCTTAATGTCTGTTCGAGTGTCGGTGTCCCACTCCGGAATCCGTCCCTTGTGTCTCCCGGGAGCAGACAGCGAAGCTCTGCGCCTCCAGCTCAGCATGGACCCGAGCCGGGCCGGAGAGTTCCGGCTGGCCCTGAGGGACACCAGCGGGACCCGTAACGCGGTAGGCCTCTTACCGGAATACATTTTAATGGACGTTACACTTGCCTCGTCAATACAACCACGAAGTCATAAACGTCTTTATTCCAAACATTGTAGGAAATATTACTGTCATCATTTATATATTTCATGACAAACGATTAACATTTTAATTCATTCATTCATTCATTTTTATTTATCTCCTTCATTGATGTGCATCTTTGATCGATAGACAATTATACCACAATTATACATTTACACAGCAATGCCTAAGAAGGAGCAGGATGAAGAAAAATCTTATATTTTCCTGCCCCCTTCAACATAATACGTAGTCTTACTTAATGATATCACATAAACCAACAATTACATCCAAATATAACGAAAACAAACAAAAAAAACACAACAATTGCAAAACTTCATGAAGTACAAACCGAACAAAAAAACAAAAGTAGTATACACCCATACTTGCCAACCTTGAGACCTCCGATTTCGGGAGGTGGGGGATGGGCGTGGTCGGGGTGGGACGGGGGCGTGGTTGGGGGCGTGGCTAAAAGGGGAGGAGTATATTTACAGCTATAAAGTCAAGTATTTCATATATATATATATATATATAAAATAAATACTTGAATTTCAGTGTTCATTTATTTACACATAACACTCATCTACTCATTGTTGAGTTAAGGGTTGAATTGTCCATCCTTGTTCTATTCTCTGTCACTATTTTTCCAACCATGCTCTGATGATGCATTGCTGTGTGGCACGCACAAAAGTGCTTTCATCAAATGCAGTAGATGACAGTATTGTCCTGTTTAAGAGTGTCACAACATTGCTGTTTACGGCAGATCAACTGCTTTACAGTATACAAAAAAGTGATTGCTGTTGTTGTGTGTTGTTGCCACGCTGGGAAGACGTTAATGAAACTGCCTAACAATAAACCCACATAAGAAACCAAGAACTCGCCCTCGATCATTCTACAGTTATAACGTGATTGGGCAGGTAAGCTTTTTTATATTGTGGAGGACCTGAGTCCGCCTGAATTTCGGGAGATTTTCGGGAGAAAATTTGTCCCGGGAGGTTTTCGGCAGAGGCGCTGAATTTCGGGAGTCTCCCGGAAAATCCGGGAGGGTTGGCAAGTATGTATACACCTCACGGGATGATACAAAACAAATACAAAACCAGGCAAAAAATAAGTAAAATAATAAATATAAAGCAAAATGGCTGTCCATATGATCTTATTGTTCTGTCTTTATATATTTTTTTCAATTGGACTATATTTTTACAATAATTTATCTCATTGTAAAGAGAATTCCATAGTTTAACCCCCACCACTGATATGCACATTTGTTTTAAAGTTGTCCTTGAATGCTGATGTTGGAAATGACCTTTTCTTCTATACTCTTCATTCTCAGAAGTGATGACAAACATTTTTTGTAAATTTGCTGGTAATGTTTTACTTTTAGCTTTAAACATGACACATAATGTCTGTAACTTTACTAGCTCCTGTAATTTCAATAAACCCGAATCAATAAATAATATGTTAGTGTGTTCTAAGTAATCTACTTTATGAATAATCCTTATAGCTCTTTTCTGTAGTTGATACAATGCCTTTATGTTACTCTTATATGTGTCCCCCCACACTTCCACACAGTAGCTGATATATGGCAATATAAGTGCACAATACAATATACGCATTGCCTTATAATCTAACACATATTTTACCTTATTTAATATAAAAATACTCTTAGACATCTTTTTCCGTACATGTGCAATATGAGATTTCCATGTCAGGCCGTCATCCAGTATCACTCCTAAAAATCTAAGTTCAGAAACCCTTTCAATATCAATTCCGTCTATTGACAGTTTGATCGTTTCCTCCCTTTTCCTCTTACAAAAAATCATGAACTTTGTTTTTTTTACATTTAATGATCATTTATTGACATCAAACCATCTCTTAAGTTTAATCATTTCCTGTTCAATAATGTTTGATAATGCTTTTAAGTCATGTCTCGAACTATAAAAGTTGGTGTCGTCCGCAAATAATACACATTTCAATAACTTTGATACCTCACATGTATCATTAATATATAAAATAAACAATTTTGGTCCCAAAACCGAACCTTGTGGAATTCCACATTCAATCCAAATTTTGTCTCAATCACTTTATTTTCAAGTCTGTTTGCCTTTACTAAGAGAAAATGCATTTAATGTTATACTCATTTTTATTTATTTCATGCAAAAATACATTGTTTGATAAGTTTATTGTAACATAAACTAATGTTATCCTGTTAAATTGTTGCCTTTGATGTTTGGGATTTAATTTTATGTGTAACAGTATAGACCAGTGGTTCTTAACCTTGTTGGAGGTACCGAACCCCACCAGTTTCATATGCGCATTCAGAACCCTTCTTTAGTGAACAATAAAATGTTTTTTTTTTCAAATTCAAGACAAAGTTATATGTTTTTGGTAACACTTTAGTATGGGGAACATATTCTAAGTAACAAATACTTAATTTAGAGTTTTTTGGACACTAGGGGAACATATTCTAAGTAATAAAGACTTAATTTAGAGTTATTTGAGGGTTAGGGTTATAATAAGGCCATGCCGAATAAGGCATTATTAAGTACTTAATAATGACTAGTTAAGAGCCAATATGTTACTAATTTGCTTGTTAATAAGCAACTAATTAATGGTGAATATGTTCCCCATACTAAAGTGTTACCATGTTTTTTTACTGGTGCACAAAATGAACCGTGCATGAACATCACCTTGTTCAAACAACACAACCAACACAGTGCATAAACTCACAACAAATTACACACCTGCAAATTAGTCTGACTTCTGCTGTTGCCGTATCCGTAATACGCCGATAGGGAGAAGTTTTTATTTACACGATGAGTCGGGTGTGTTTTGACCTCCGCCGAACCCCTGAGCCCGACTCACTGAACCCCTAGGGTTCGATCGAACCCAGGTTAAGAACCACTGGCATATACTGTACTGTGTGTGCATCCATCCATTACCTACCGCTTGTCCCATTCGGGTTTGCTGGAGCCTATCCCAGCTGCACTCGGGAGGAAGGCGGGCTGCACCCTGGGCTAGTAGACATAGTAAAGTTAAAGTCCCAACGATAGTCACACTAGGTGTGGTGAAATTACTCTCTGCATTTGATCCATCCTCTTGATCACCCCCTGGGAGGTGAGGGGAGCAGTGAGCAGCAGCAGTGGTGGCTGCGCTCGGGAATCATTTTTGGTGATTTAACCCCCAATTCCAACCCTTGATGCTGAGTGCCAAGCAGGGAGGCATTGGCTTCCATTTTTACAGTCTTTGACTCATTTGAACTCACGACCGGACACTCTAACCACAAGTCCACTGAGCAGGCTTTATAATAATAATAATCAATTAGATTTAATGCAGCAATGTGCAGAGACATCCTGGATGAAAACCAAGGCTTCTCGTCCAACCTAATGGAGTTTGAGAGGTGCTGCAAAGAGGAATGGGTGAAACTGCCCAAAGATGGGCGTGCCAAGCTTGTGGCATCGTATTCAAAAAGACTCGAGGCTGCCAAAGTTGCATCAACAAAGTAAAGTTAAAGTACCATTGATAGTCACACACACACACACTAGGTGTGGTGAAATTACTCTCTGCATTTGACGCATCCCCGTGTTCCACCCCCTGGGAGGTGAGGGGAGCAGTGAGCAGCAACGGTGGCCGCGCTCTGGAATCATTTGGTGATTCAACCCCCAATTCCAACCCTTGATGCTGAGTGCCAAGCAGGGAGGCAATGGTATTTGAGGAAATGCTGTCAATACTTGTGTACATGTGATATTTATTTATTTTTTAGAAAAAAAACTTTCAGACTGTCGCTCTGGGGTATTGTCTGTAGAATTTTAAGGGGAAATCATGGATGTATTCCATTTTGAAAAAAAGCTGTAACATAACAAAATGTGGAAAAAGTAAGCCACTGTGAATACTTTCCAGGTGCACTGTATGTAGCGCATTTCTAGACCCTTTACAGTGAGAACTTAGAACCCATCATTCATTCACACATTGATGATGGTTGTGTATACATGTCTGTACACACCACACACAATTAGCACAGTTATGTAAACATTAAGGCCTATGTTTCAAAGTTAAGGCCCGCGGGCCAGATGTTATTTGATTAGTATTAGAACCGGCCGCAGGCCACAGCCGCCTGCTGCTGTTTTGCACGCACCAATATTCCATCAGTGTTGGCGCTAGGAATTTTCAAAATGGGGTCCCAGGGACCCCATCAAGTCATAAAAATGAGGTCCCACAGTACATTTTGGGGTCCTACTTTTCTGTAAGTGTTTTGAAAACAAATGATAAATGTATGCATTATACTGTTGTATCTCACATTCTATATTGTGTTTTGGAAAAAGGTTGTCATAAACGTTACTTGATTCATAAAAAAAATTAATACAAAAGAAAACACATTTTTATGCCAGGTAAATGTATTCAGTTATAAACATTCATTCACTTTCTTCTTTCCCTCATGGATCTAAACTTTACCGCTGCCTGTATTTTTTTTCTCTATTTTTATTGTAATATTTTCAGAATGTGTTTGTTCTATTTTTGGCCAAAGTAAGACAAAGAAAACAATCTGAAGTTGTCTTTATTTTTTGTTTTAATGCCATGATTTTAATAGTCCGGCCCGCGTGTGCACAGATTTTTCTAAAATTAGTTTGACACCCCTGCATTAAGGGTTAAACCCCCCCCCCCCCCCCCCCCCCAAAAAACATTTTATATTTGAAGTTGAAATCGTTTTAAAAGATTGACTCATTTAAAGTGGAGAAATAATGTCTGTTACTTGTACAGCGTTTTTTGTTTTTTTTAATCTTCAGAAAAAAACTCTAGTAGACACCCTATCTTTAATGTATTCCTGCAACTCTCTGCAGTTGAGTCACAAAAGTTATCCCATTTTTTTCCCGGTCCACAGTTGGTGGAGTTTGACCTTCGCTCTGTTCAATACGAGGTCAAATCTCCTCGTTGCCACGAGATGCGTCTGGTGGCGCCACCTCACGACTTCATCCGCTTCACCTTCCGCTGCGACCGCGAGGCGGAGGAGTGGGCCACCGTGGTGATGTCGTCTCTGCGAGAGGCCCAGCGAGGTCAGTCAGGCATTGTTGATGATGTCGTCACATGTCAGATTCTGACCACGTCATTTTGGGTTCTCAGTTGCAAACATGGCCGCCTATGACGCAGGCAGCAGGCAAACGCAGATGGACGCTTCTACAGAAACGTCCTCCTTACCGCTGGCTGGTGAGTGTCTTCATGCTGACTATCTTGTCGCCCAAACTCTCTGCTCATATTCTCCTCCTTGCCGCAGAGGAGCTCTGCAAGGAGCTAACAAAGGCGGTGGAAGCAGGTGATGCTCAAGCCGCCTCCCAGCATGCTTCAGCGCTCGCTCGCCAGAGAGCGTCACTTACCATCCAACTGGCGGAGACCAACTACACCGCTAGTGGAGAGATCAGGTGACATGTCTGCAGCCTGAACTATTTGATTATGATTTAAAATACTATCAGCTTTCAACTAAAATATCACATTTTAGCTTTATGACAAAAAGATGTCAGCTTCCTAAAAACTACTGTATGATGACACATCTATGTTATTATTAGAATTCTGCCCATCATCCACAATCTTAGTGTGAGACAAGAACATGTCCGTCCCTTTTCTCAGTGTTGTAGGTAGCCGCCTCATGCTAGCATCTATTCTGCCGAAACACCCTCTAAAAACCTCCAAAATCCCTCTACAGTTTTATATACATGCTGTAAGTACAGTGTAGCCTCCATCTATCTTCAACATGGTTCGCCAACCAAAAAGTTTGTATAGTGAAGCAGAGAATCAATGTAAACAATAAGTAATTGCCTTTAGCCTCGACAAAAGTCACTATTTTATTTTTTTAAAAGTACTTTGAAGTAGGGTTGTACGGTATATCAGTATTAATATAGTACCGGGATACTAATGAATCATATTCGGTACTATACTGCCTTTAAAATGTTGTGTCATGCAGGCGAGCATGTTCGGCAGCGCACAATCGCGGAGTACTTACAAGCAGACACAGTGTGTAGACAGAAAAGGGAGAACGGACGAATTTTGGCTTAAAAACTAAAGATAAAGGT